>NC_133375.1:5027322-5173215 GCF_049309525.1 Garra rufa | reverse complement strand
TAAATTGAATTTTAATGTTTTTTAATTAATAAATCAACTAGACTATGGTTTCATTCATACAGCAGCATTCATATCAACCAGCTTATTCTCAAAATTTGGATGTAAAACAAAAAAATTAAAGACAGAGTTATAGAATGCAGTTGTCAGTCTCCTTAATAATCAAACCGTGTGTGAACAAAACTGTATTTATAGCTCCAAACTGGACTGACAAATATATTTTTCAGCTGCTTTGTTTGCATATCCAACATGTTCAGTAGTTATTCTGCCATCAAATAAATAATCACATGATATAACTGCTTTTTATAACAGTGTGTGCTGTATGCCCGGTGATTACAGGTGGTTTCAAAAAGTAAAACTGTCTTCAAATACAAATTATGGTCACTGTTTCATAGTTTCTCACTGCCAAACTACAGGCTGATAATGTTTATTACTCCAATACAGAGCACTATGACCTTCTACAACACAAAAAAATGAGCAACTGTAAATCTTCAAGCTTTATGTAAGTGCCACAAACCCTGTCCTGCTTTGAAAATTCCACTTCCTATTCCAGATCTGTCATAAAATGATTTGTGAATCTTTCTTGCTGTGTAAAATGTGGTTGCACCATTTCCCGAGATATATAGCTGTAGGTTGTTGAGGAAATCCTAGAGACTGAGAGCAGTCATGATTAATTCAGTGCTCCCCAATGACCTGCAATCCATTTGTTGTATCAGCCGTGATACTAAACAGCTTAAGAGACTATGTAAGATGTTGCATTCTGACACCCGCGTAATGAGCCCCATTATTTACAGCACAGTACTATTATGCATGCTTTGCACAATTGCTATATCACTTAAATAAACATTAGGTGTATCCAGATTGGAGGGGGTAATACCTCTTACGCTGTCAAATCTACCAATTTATCATTCACACCAAATACACATCCCTGGTGCTGACCACAGCAGCTTTGCACAATCCAGGTTAATGTCCATTTTGACAGCTGGGAGGAATGATGCTTCACTCTGGCTGTGTTTTGATGCTGAAAAAACACTCATTCAGCATAAAATATTCTGAAACGTCAACATGTCAGTTCTAATATGTGCTTATAAAGAAAATTTCCAAATAACCTGTGCAATTTCATAAGAGCAATTACAGAAAGTGCAGTCAGAATCATTCTCTAGTATCATCACTTAAAGATGCATCATGTATTTCCCAATTTTACACCTAAAGAAATTAATAGTGAATGCACATGAAATGGCATTTCCATTTTACCTTCATTTTGTGACATATTCCAGAGTACAAAAACCTTTCAGTTATCAGCCTTCAAAAGAACCCCCTTGTCATCCAAGATGTTCATGTCTTTCTTTCTTCAGTCGTAAAGAATTTTTTTTTTTTTGAGAAAAACATTTCAGGATTTCTCTCCATATAAAGAACTTCTATGGTGCCCCCAAGTTTGAACTTCCAAAATGCAGTTTAATTGCAGCTTCAAAAGGCTCTAAATGATCCCAGCTGAGGAAGAAGGGTCTTATCGCAAAATGATCAGTTATTTTCTAAAAGCTTTTACAATTTTTATTCTTTTTAATCTCAACACAGAGTACACACAGAGCTAGACAAGACGAGCATTTGAGGTTAAAAAGTACATAAATTGTAATTTTTTAAGAAAATAACCCATCGTTTTGCTTTCCTCGGCTGTGATCGTTTAGAGCCCTTTGAAGCTGCATTTTGGAATTTGGAAGTTCAAACTCGGGGGCACCATAGAAGTCCATTATATGGAGAGAAATCCTGAAATGTTTTCCTCAAAAAACATAATTTCCTTACGGCTGAAGAAAGAAAGACTTTTGGATGATACGGGGGTGAGTACATTATCTGTACATTTTTGTTCTGAAAGTGAACTACTTCTTTAAGTATATTTTAATAATCTAAAGAACCCTTTTCAACTATAAAGATTAAAGAACCTTTTTTGGAATGGAATGATTCCATGGATGTTAAAGTTTTTCATGGAACCATCAATGCCAATAAAGACTCTTTATTTTTAAGAGCTGACCAGGAACGTGTATGAATTCAGAAAGACACAGATAATGACTTCAAAACCAATAACCAATTTAATCAAATAATAGACAAAAAAATCATTAGAATCATTCTTTGTGCTTCCTGGATAACAGAGTTAGGAGATGGCCTGTTATTTTAGATAATGTCTAAAATTACAATGCAGGACTGAGCGTTAAGTGAATGGTTGCTGTAAACTCTATGAATGACAATGAGAGTGTTGCAGTTTCTGTATATTCTGCATCTATCAAAGCTTGTCAAGAGTGATATAAACTAAGATACAACATCATACACATTTTCATATATGTTAAATATATAAAACCTTCAAGAGAGAAATATAACGTGATCCTTTTCTGCCTTACTCGCTTCTAGAGCCGGCGAGCAGACATGTGATGTAACACCGTGTCTACAACGAGTGCGTCACAACGGCTCGAGGCTGTCTGTACTGGACGCGTCTGAGAAATAGAACGGGAAATCAAACGGGACTCGTCGTGCTGCGCCACATTCACTGTAGACAGTTTCACTAATTATAATGGTTACTACGGGTTTGTAGTTTCTGACCAATTAGAAGGGTTTCTTATTAAAGCAGTAATGTTAAAGAAAGAGAGCAATCCATAGGAAAACATTAAAATATTCTACTATTTTTCTGTATTGTTGTTTGAATTCAAAAAACGGTATTTTAGGTCTTCATACAAGACCTATTTGCTGTAAGTAAACTATGAAGTGAAAAAAAAAAATTAAAATGAACTTTTCATGTACAGTTGAGGTCAGAAGTTTACATACACCTTGCAGAATCTGCAAAATGTTAATTATTTTACCAAAATAAGAGGGATCTTACAAATGCATTTTATTTTTTATTTAGTACTGACCTGAATAATATATTTAACATAAACAATACATATACTGTACATATAGTCCACAAGAGAAAATAATAGTTGAATTTATAAAAATGACCCTGTTCACAAAGTTTACAAACACTTGATTCTTAATACTGTGTTGTTCCCTGAATGATTCACAGCTGTGTTTTTGTTTTAGTGATAGAGTCCCTTGTTTGTCCTGAAACACAATGCATTAAGAGCGGGGGTTTTTGTTTTTCTAAAGCATCAGTGAGCATTTAAACCTTCTGTAAAAGTTGCATCAGTTGTCCTCGGTGTCAAAAGATGGATCTCAAAACCATACAGTCATTGCTGGAAACAGTACAAATACACAAAAATACTGAAAAACCAAAGAATTTGTGGGACCTGAAGGATTTTTCTGAAGATGCTGTGGATCATTCAGGTAACAACACTGTATTTTTATAACTATTATTTTCTCTTGTGGACAATATGTAAACATCTTTCATGTGAAAAATCTTATTCAGGTCAGTACATAAAAAAATTACATGCATTTTGTATGATCCCTCTTATTTTGCTAAAATAATTAACATTTTGCAGATTCCGCGAGGTATATGTAAACTTGTACTTCTAGTTGAGGCCACATCCACATTTGGTTTTAACCAAATACAGATACAGATACAAATACATTTAGCACTGTTACAGATTCACAGCCCTGTTTAACAGGGTCTATTCGATGTTGATTTTAAAACTCCCTTGCTATGATCTACTGCGATTGTGGCTGGTTAAAAGGGTTAATAGCTTAATTCTTCTCCCTGAAGCAGGTGAAAAACAGTCCCCAATAAACTCCCGCTGAATGCCGCCTGAGACTTCATCCATTTACTGTAAGCATGCATGCTTGGAGAATTGAAACACTGGCAGATACGGCATATCATGAGCACATTAATTATGTCTGCTCCTGGGCTGTGGCTGTGCTGTCATTGCTGGTCCCCATGCGTGAAAGACACTGGGATTCTGTACTCGCAGCTGAGAAATGGGCCAGACCTGCTCGTTTCTACCTGCTTGGGTTTTTCTCTCCTCCTCCCTCCTGACTCGTGAAAATAAAAGACTGGGGAGAACTGGGGAGAAAAGAAACAGCAAAACAAAAGCCTTTTTTTTTTTTTTAGTTTTCCAAAGTATTGTCTGTATTTTAATACTATTTTTGAGTTTAATTAAAATTCAGTTCTAGGTTCTTCTCAGTTGAATCTTTTCAATGAATCTTTAGTTGATTCATATCATAATACCAGTCGGGTTCGTTTCCCAAAAGCATCTTAAGCCAACTATGGCCGAAAGTCCTGTCATTATCAACATGTGTTTCCAAGTGTTTGAGATTAATACGTCATCTAAAACTGAATAAATAAGCTTTCTATTGATGTATTGTATTGTTAGTATAGGACAATATTTGGCAGAGATATTTGAAAATCTGGAATCTGAGGGTGGAAAAAATCTAAATATTGAGAAAATTGCCTTAGTTCTTAGCAATGCATATTACTAATCAAAAATTAAGTTTTGATATATTTACAATAGGAAATTTACAAAATATCTTAATGGAACATGATCTTTACTTAATATGCTAATGATTTTTGGAATAAAAAAAAAATTTGATAATTTTGACCCTTACAAAGTATCGTTGGCTATTGCTACAAATGCCCGTGCTACTTTATACTGGTTTTGTGGTCCAGGGTCACATATATCAGTGTCGTTGCATGTGGTAAATGCATTCGGGAGCCCCTAATCGTGTAAGAGGGAACCCGCAATGAAATTAAACATCAAAAGCAAAATGACAGGGCAATAGTGAAGTAGTCCTCAGATGTCATTTTCATTACAGCAGCATCTCTGAGCAATTTCATTATTGAAAAATCTGCTGACTGCATGAACTGTGTGTGCACGGGAGTAAAGTGTAGGGCAATTACACACTGCATGTTAATGCAATAATAAAATGAATGCCTTTATGTTCAGTTTGTGTTAATGAACTATAATAATGTCATTAACTGCAATCTCAAATCGTTAATAGCAGAAGGTATTACTCCACCACTGCGTGTGACGTCATTAACAATGTGGTTCAAATGACAGAGGTGCAAACATGTAACTACAGCTTTGGGAAACAGTCATGACTAGCTAGTTGTAGGGAAAGTTCACCCAAAAATTTACATTTTGGAAAAATTATTATGGAAGTTATCAAGGAAGTTATTATGGAAGTTATCAAGTTACCAATATTCTTCAAAATTATTGCTGCCCCTAGTCGTCTAACTGTTAGTCGACGAGAAGACACTTGGTCAACCAAAATTGTATTAGTCACTTAGTCGCAGAAGTGGAAGAGGATCATTCATTGATATCAAATATGGCTTTTCATCTGAAAGATGTATGTATTAGCAACTTTATATGGCTGCTCAATCTAATGTTAACTTAGAAAAATGTGCGCTATTCAAGTCTCTGTGCAGAGTGTGGAAGCTGAACAGTTGCAAGCTCACTACATGAGCAGATGGAGGCGCCGGTGCGCTCACTTACTCTTGAAATGCTCATTTCTGGTCATACAGATAAAAGTAATACATCTTTTGAAACTTTAAAGCAGAGGTCAACAAAAAAAATTTTCGCCACTAGATGGTGGGCCAGAACATAGTCAAATGAAAATTTAAGAAATGAATTGATGAAAAATGCCATTAATTGTGTCTTTAGTAACTGGTAGTGAGCTGTTACTTCAGGGTAAATACAGGAATTATGGAGTTAAACTTGATACATTTTTAAGACTCCTTCCATACATTTTCAGACCACACTTCACCCTGGACAACACTTCCCATCTTCCATTGCACGGTTTGCACTTTCACCCGCCACCAATTATGAACCGTATATATATATAAGACATCACAGTCATTCACTGCTGAGTATTGATTTTTGCATTACAGCCATACAAAGAGCTCCCTTGTTTTTCTAGTTCTGTCTGTTTCTATGTTCTTATTGCCCTGTCTGGTTTCTCAATCTCCTGCCTGCCCTTTTGGATTACTCTTTTGTCTCGCCCCATTGGATTACGTTTACCGCTGTTTTTGACCCTGGCCTGTCTCAATTGCTCTTGTGTTTTGCCTTCATGATCTGTTTGCTGTTGCTCGACCCTCCTGTCTGTTTATGACCATGTCTGTGCTTCAACTTTATAAAAGCGTGCATAAGGATCCAACTTAGTGTAGAGGGAAAATTGTCATGGAAAACACTTTTTGGTTCGCAGTTTTAACATATTTTATTTTCAAGTTCTGAGGTAAACTGTCTGTTGTTGTTTACAGTATGGCTATAAATCTCATGCAAAATTATGTTTAAACTCACGTTAGACACTTTTAACATTGAATAAAGCACATAATCAGTACCTGAGATTATAACTGTCATAGTTTGTGTTGTTGTTCCAGCTGCGACGTCGCAGAAATAGAAACTGCTTCTAAAATATAAATTTCGTGTGTCACAGTCGCGGCTAGTTAGGACAAAAATTTAATTTCGTGTCCCATAGTAGGACATGGTGTTATATCGTAAGATGTGCTCCCTTTACACAGTGTGTGTGATCGCACAAACGAAAATGAATGGCAAGCGCTTATTGAAAGGAGATTCATATAAATTGTAAGTAACGGTTGCTGTCATGATGTATTTCAGAACTGGTCGCTATCAAAATAATCTGGCTGCGGGTGTGGGCCAGACATTGCTGGCGGGCCAGTTTTAACCCGCAGACCGCCTGTTACCGACCACTGCTGTGAAGACTCTACATTTATTTGTGTGCATTCACAATAACAACAAAACGTTGTGCTTTTGTAAAATAATTAAAGCAAACAGGATGCACTTTCTGCTATCTCGGTCTCTGTGAACTTGAGCGCGAAACTCTGAAACTCTGAAACTCTGTGAAATGTCAGCTTTTAAATGAACCAATTCAAATTGAAAACAAATGTTCTCAGATTATGTAATCCATATAAAACATGCATAAAGGCACATCTACTACTGCGGAGATGATGAGTCCATGTCACTGACTTAATCCCTCAAGCCAAAAACAAAGAAAGCACTAGTTTTTCAATTAATTATTAAAACGTTAATGCAATCTCCTTGCTGTTTTTATATTACACATTCGTAATTATAAGGCTATATCTGCCTGTGCGCTTTGACAAGCTTTTTTATGCGCTTATAATGTTATGTAGGCAATTAAAGGCTTATTATTATGATTTATATGGTTTATTAATCAACGTGCAACTAATAATCGACTAATGCTTGAAATGAACAATTACTAGTCGACCAGAAAAATCCTTAGTCGAGGGCAGCGCTATTCAAAATGTTTTGTAGAAGAAAAAATCTATAGGTTTGTAACAACTTGAGGGTGTGTAAATGATGCCAGAATTTTAATTTTTGAGTGAACTGTCTCTTTAATTTTGACTTATACATCAGTGGTTCAACCCTAATTTTATGAAGCTATGAGAATACTTTACGATACTGAACATGTACAGGTATGTGAAACTGGCACGGAAGAGAAGGAATTGTTTAATAAAGTTGTTGTTGTAATTTTTTTTTGCACAAAAAAATTCTCAAATTCTCGTAGCTTCATAAAATTATGGTTGAACCACTGATGTCACATGGACTATTTTAACAATGTTCTTACTACCTTTCTGGGACTTGAAAGTGTCAGTTGTGTTGCTGTCTATGCAGGGACAAAATTCTCTTGATTTAATCAAAAATATTTTAATTTGTTTTCTGAAGATGAACGAAGGTCTTAATGAATGACAGACTTTTAATTTTTGGGTGAACTATCCCTTTAACCTAAAAGCCTACCAATTATCTAATGAAAGTTAGTAAACATGTACAGTTACTGTACATATCTACATTTTTTAAGGGGACCATCACAATAAAGTGTTGTGATTCCTTTTATTTTATTTATTATTTAATTTCAGTTTATTTTTCAACCACTGTTTGTAATTTCATTAATTTAGCTTGTTTATCAGTCCATTTAGAGATCTGACTGTTTTGCCTTTGGTGTATTATACAATGATAACCTTAGCATGATGTAAAGTAAACTTACAGCAAGCGGTTCGCTTTTCTGCTTCAGTTCCATGATTTGAGATTTCAAAAGCAAACCAAAATGAAGATTCAAAGCCACTGTTCAATTTTACGCTATTTGCCTTGACGCTGCAGTCGTGATCCACTTTATTGAGCTATGAAAATACTCAGCTGACCTAAATTGACCCGAAAGTGCTGTTGCCAAACTGTTACAAAAAAATGTGCAGACTCTGTTATTTGCACTGTCCATGGTTTCATCCAGAACGCTTTAATATGTGTTTTAATATCCTTCTCTTTCTGAGAAATAAGGCACATGTAATATTTATGGGGCTGTAGCTTTACAGCTGTAGTTCAATACAGTGATAAAAAGCCTTCATACTAAGCGAGGTGGGATTCCAGTCATTTCTTTTTCCCTGGGAGCCGTGCAAGTGGTGATATCTAAATAGATTCTGCTTCTGATTGACAGCGCAGGGATGAGCTGTTATCGGCTGGACCACAGTGTTGTGTTTGCTGAGGTTGTGAGGTACAGTCTCCTGTGGTATTGTGATTTTTGCTACACTGTGGAAGCCCAGCATGCTCTCTGTCTGTCACAGAACTACATTAGCATTCATGATTGACAGAAGAGGAAAACGACTTGGCAGATTTCGAGATGGTTTTGTAACATAATGAACCCAGATATTTTAAGGTAGCAGTCGCTCCCTAAAAGTGTGAAGTAAGCAGTCCTACATTTCTGTCATATTTTGTTGCATCTTTCAGTATGCTGTGTGGTATAGGACGATGATTCTTAACTGGCCAGTCACAAAACTTGTCACAGATCTGTTCCGACCATCAATAGTAAGGAAACAATGCTAAATGCAATCAATAAAATGCTGCAGCAAGGCTGTCGGCGTCAATGCAAAATTCACTTCTACATGGTGTTTGCATATGTTTTAGCAGTGGGTGTACACAACCACCCTACAATGATAAAAAAAAAAATCCCAACAAACCTAAACAGTTTCAATTATCAAGCCGTTTTGATTTTCTGAACAGTATGTAGAGTCATATTGATCTGGCCTCGCCCACAGATGCTGACAAACTGCCCCATATTAGCATATTTCCGCCCTTAGGCTGTTTGATTACGAAATTTTTCGAAACGATTCCGATTCCTGGTTTTTGAATCGATGGGATTCGATTCCAGCAATTGATTCCTCACTGTTGTTTTCAATTCTTGTTCTATAATTTGAGGAACCTAATTTCGCAATGACTGCAGGATATAAAGGTCGTAGAAAGTAGCCTTCTTATAATATAACGCTTCATTTATAAAAAAATAAAAATAAGATTTTTCTGTAGCTCTGACTGATTATGTTGGCTTGGAGAGCCAACATACTGTTATGCCATATTTTTCTGAAACTAAATTTTCTGAACACTACTCCTCCTAGGCCATTAATGCCCCCAAACTTGGCAGATACCTGGGCCCTGATTTGAAGTTTGTTGCTATATCTTTTTAGACTGATCACACTTACAGTTCATTTATTATTAATTTTTGAACATGAAAAATTTCCCATAGACTTACATTGGCTGAGAAAAAATGCCCCCTCTAAGGAGCAATTCTACTCAACTGAAGGAGAGGGGGAGTGACCTCTTACCTACTTTCACTTTGAAATCGGTGGTAAATGCAAATAAATACCGGCTTTACAATTAAAATATTCCAGCTATTTAATTCAATCCACCCATTAGAACACATCAAGAGCTAAATTCAGGTTTTATTTAAAATCGAAAGCTGTGCCTTGACTGCGTACATTCTGTGTACGTGCTCATAAAACTAGATAATTTGCACGCATTATATCGCCCTTAAAATTATAATATTCCAGTGATTTCATTTCATCCACCCATTAGAACACATCAAGAGCTAAATTCAGGTGTTTGCGAGCTGCTTTATGTAAAACTTAAAGCCTTGCGTCGGCTTTCATGAGAACGTGAGCTGACGGCTCGCAAGCGCTCCGTAATGCATTCAGCCTCACTTCTCTCAGATAAACACAGACAAGATCATTTCAAAGTACATCATAGCTTGACAAATAAAATCGAAAACACTCGTTTATGTCTCACATCAACATAAACTGTTGAGAAATAAATCGGATATGGACCATTATATTGGATTTCAACATTAAAGCGACCACATTCTGGAATTTTGGGTTTTCATGAGCTGTATGCCAAAATCATCAATATTAAAACAATAAAAGGCTTGAACTACTTCAGTTGTGTGTAATGAATCTAAAATATATGAAAGTCTAATGTTTATCAGTACATTACAGAAAATAATGAACTTTATCACAATATGCTAATTTTTTGAGAAGGACTAGTATAATGATAATGATTGGCGAAACATTCAAGCATTTCAGGGTTAATCAAAGTATGTTACAGACACTTCATGAAAACCCTGAAGAATCATACCAACTTATGGAAAATGGGCATAGGTTTGCATTTGGAACATGGCCTAGTTCTGCAGCAGCCTCTGAACTTTTGTTTCCCGATGAACCGATAAACACCTGTGCACAGCAACTCCCGGAAATTGCATGACACCAGCCAATCAGATTGGAGCATGCCATTTTGAGCCGACTGTTGTGATTTTTGAATATGCATCAGACAGTACGTGGGCGTGTCGCCCGAGGCCGTGACTAACAATGCTGTAACAGCTCTCTGTTCCTACTGGAGACTCTCAGGCTGTTTTCAGAGGAGTTTGCTGGAGTGTCCCACTGCATCAGATCTGAGAGCTCTAGTCGTTTCTCCAAAAGGTTAAAATGAAACTTTCAGCATTAGAGAGAAACCTCAGGCCATAGCAGACTGATGGATGGTGTGGAATCAAATCTCTGTCAAGGTTGCGGCCCCGCGGAGAGCCCTACGCTGACAGACTGAGCATATTTTTTCTTTCATATCACAGAAGTTCTGCTTTTGAAGAGTTTTTTTACACGTGATAAAAGGCTCTGAAATATCTAAGGTTATCTGGGAGTTCACTGTTCACTACTGCAGTGTTTTAAATAATTAAAGCAACGCAAAGATAACAGAGACACAGCCAGAGTTGCTGAATCAAACATGGTGAGACGGCAACATGATCGAAGTTTGATAAAAATGTAGACTGTATACTGTCTGCTATGCAAACAAAAAAAAAAAATGTTTTTGAAACAGAATATATACATTTACACATTTCACGCTCCTTACATAAAAGGACATTTTGAACTCTGAATCTATGTTTTGTGTAAAAACATCTTAACTATTTGAAATCGAATAATGAATCACGAAAGAGATAACAATTGCAGCCAAGGTCAAGTCAGCGGCACTGTGAGATACAGTAACCAATGCAACTGTGTGTTATATTTTGCATAAATATTATGTTAGTATAGTATCTTGTGGGTGAGATCCATCAGGATTCTAATGGCATGTGAAATAGCTATAGTTAATATTGTTACCATAAATCATTTCACTTCAAAAGCAGAATAATTTATTACATTTGGATTAAATATTCTAATTATAATTCCCTTATCATCCCATGTAGTCTTTATTTTTAATTTTACTTTATTTATTTCTAAGGGAATCTGTAATTTTTCTTCTTCTGTTTTGCCTCTCATGTCCCGCAGGATGATTGTCAATAACCAACTAAACTAATCACCTAAAGCGAGATCACTTCACTTTAATTTGCTATCAGAGTTGGAGGCCAAGAACACAGCTGAACCACCCTTAGGAATTAAAATAACAAACATGCAGATATTTAGATTAGGTGTAACTATTATAGTCTGCAAACAAATATTAACTGGGGATTTTGTTGGCATTTTCGAAACAGAGGTGGGATTACTTACTGGAATTGCTGTTAGCTCAGAGTATTGAAACACTGTTATTGTGTACTTTTAATTTATAATGCTTATCCACATTAGCATAATTATTTTATTGAAACCTTATATTGCAGAATGCATTTCTAATTCTGTTCATGCAGTAACGTATGCATGTGTACAGAATTCTTAAAGGGCCACACAAAGAGATTTAAATTCAGTTACTCACCCGAATGTCACTCCAAACCTGTATGACTTTCTTTTTCAGTGAAACACAGAAAGCGATATTTTATAGAATGTACAAGCTGCAATTTTCCTCACATTGAAAGTCAAAGAAATTCCTCCAAAGTGAAATGGGAATTCCAACCTGATCGCTGTCTCTAGTGTTAATTTCTATTGGAAACAGCAATGATATTATTTCGCATCTTGTGAAAAAGTTCCCACAGGTACGTTTTCATCATGAGATCAGGTAGGGGAATTCTTCCAAAAATAAAAACACTATAATAACACTAATAGTCTTCAGAAGGCGTATTATACCATTACGTTCTGAAATTTAAAATGAAATATTCACCCCAAAAAATAAAAATTCTGTCATCATTTATTCAAAACATGGAACACAAACGAAGATATTGAAGAATGTTGGTAACCAGTTTTGGTGACGATTGACTTCCACTGTATGGACAAATAAAATAAATCCTTCATTTCTTAAAATATATATTTTTTAATGTTTTTATTTTACATATATACTCACATAAGAATCAGAACTAGCAATGGCAAATTCACAATGAATCACGTTGTTTTTTTTTTTTAACTAATTACTAAAATGGGTTTGCAAAAAGGTCTGAAATTGCTCAGGGTTTAGTTTGATTCTTTCAGACAATTCACTCATGCACTAAATCATTTGCAGGGGGTTCTCACACCGAAATAATAATTATATTTTATTAAACAGAGAACAAAAAGAGCTGGCCATTTATCCATCTTAAGAAACTAAGTGTGCAAATGTCATATTATTTGTTAACAATGAACAGCTCTTTATTGCGTATATGGCTTGTAAATGACTATACAGGTAAACATAATTTACATTGTTTATGCAAAAAGGACTATCAAATATGGACACACTTTAACATTTTTTTCAGTACAGATGAAAGCCGAGAATCACACCTGAGATTTTTATATCCTCACAAAAAAACTACACTCTTAAAAATAAAGGTGCTTCAAAAAACTATTTTGGGTTCCACAAAGAACCATTCACTCAAAGCTTCTTTAAAGAACCATTTCTTGCTTTTTAAAATCTGAAGAACCTTCTTTGCCACAAAGTACCTTTTGTGAAACAGAAAGGTTCTTCAGATGTTAAAGGTTCTTTTGGAAGCATTTAGGAAAAAAAGGTTCTTCTGTGGCATTGTGAAGCACCTTATTTTTAAGAGTGTACTGTCTGGCTTCAGAGGAGTCAGATGGATCATTATTATGCTGCTTTATATGCTGATTTTGTATCTTTTTTGAAGATTGAAAACCCTTGGTTACAACATATGCTGTGATGTATGGCAAAAAAAAGCAGCATGAACATTCCTCTAAACATCATCTTTTATTATCCAAGAAGGAAACTCATACAGGTTTTGAACGATATCATAAATCACTGTCGATCACTGGCACCTTTAGGTTAACTATCCTTTCAAAAGGGCTCGCTTACAGTACAGTCGCATGCAAATGCACAAGTCTTATCTTCCCGAGGTAGACGAAACCGTTCCACTGTGGTCGTTAATAATAATATTTCAGTCAAAGTTTCAATGTGTGGATGGACGTGACCATGCACAGTGCAGAAATCAGACATAACCCTCATGGGCATTCATATTGAATTGGTAGGGTGTAAAAAGAATCAACCTGAACACTGGCACAGGAGTTTATGGACGCTGATGTTTTAAACATTGATTTTTGCACAGTGGAGTCCCTTCATAAAGGAAATTCAATAAAGCAGCGTCAGCGATCAATACCAATATAATAAGACTCATGCAAAACCCTTTTGTTTTGAATTTTCTAATGTTTCGTAATATTGTCACACGATAATGTTTATATGTGCACATAAACCCAATCTCGGGTTTATGTGGCAGACTATATAACCTTCTCATCAGATGGAAGCTAAAAATAGTCGAGCCCCCCTCCCCTACCTTGTTTCTTTCTTTCTTCACCTGCCTCTGCTCACCTTTTTTCCTCATCCTCCTCCACCACCTCATGCTGTGTGTGAATCCCACCACACACCTCAGTTTAAACGAGCATCAATCTCGAAGCTGAGCGTCGTTTATGACTGAACAACAGTGACTCATTCCACTAGTCGCTCTCCAAATCAGGAAAGTTCACAAGTATCAATAACCTCCCGTCTGCTTCCAAGACACACAACGACAGAGATATACAGGAGGCAAAGCCGCTCAGGGAAAAATCAGTCTTCAATAGGTCTATTAAATGTTATCGAATGCAGTGTGAGAGTGTGAATGTGCGTGTGGCAAGGGAATAAGAGATAAAGCGATTGGAGCGCAGTGCCAGCGTGTGCTCACGGATGTGTCCACCGGCAGCCGCGTCTATTAGATCAAGCGCTCCCGGTTCACACGGGATGAATGATTCGAAAGAGTTTGTGGATTTGGAAATGAGGAGTTTGTGTTTTATAAGACTATATGTGACCCTGGACCACAAAACCAGTCATACGTGTAAATTTGACGAAATTGAGATCATTGCGTCATCTGAAAGCTGAGTAAATAAGCGTTCCATTGATATATTGTTTGTTAAAATAGGACAATGTTTGTCTGAGATACAACTATTTGAAAACCTGGAATCTGAGGGTGCAAAACATGTCCAAATGAAGTTCTTAGCAATGCATATTACTAATCAAAAATCAAGTTTTTTATATATTTACGGTAGAAAATGTACAAAATATCTTCATGGAACATATTTACTTAATATGCTAATGATTTTTGGCATAAAAGAAAAATCGATAATTTTGACCCATAGGCTACAATGTATTTTTGGCTATTGCTACAAATATACCCGTACTAGCTACTTAAGACTGGTTTTGTGGTCCAGGGTCACATTTGTCCACACAAAGATAAAACAAGAAATCACCTGCATTATGTGGACAAGCCGATGGTTTCCAAAAGAAATCTACAAACATGTCTTTATGAAAAGATTTAAGGGTTCAGTTCAAGTTTAGGGATTAAAAACATCATTAGCTTGATACAAAATAATAGAAGTCAAATGAAAGTGGTGGAAAAGCAAACGTGTGCGCGTTTATAAGAAGCAGCTTTGAAGATGCTGAACGAGATGAAAACATTACACCTGGTGATTCAGGTTTGAGAACAACTGAACACTTTCTTATTCTTTTTATTTTGTCGAATTCCATTTTTTAGCTGATTTATCTGTAAGACTGTTTATCTCTAGAACGTATAATGTCTAAGTTAATTAATTTAAAACCGAGAAGTGTCTTACCTGAGTCACTCTGGATGGACGTGAAGGTTTGCACTTCCTCTAATGCCAGCGAGTCAGTCAGCGCTGCAGTCAAAGCACTTGTCTTTGTTTCTTAATGTAAACACCGCAAACTACTTCATGAAATCTTACTGTAACACAAGACTCCTTATATTTCAGTCACTAGTGATTTTTTTGGTTCGCTTTGCGTTATGTTGGCAGCTGTTTGTTTGCACTGCTTCTTTTGTGTCTCTGTACTGTATGTTGTCGTCCGGGCGACAGCATCACTGAGTTGCGCGTGTTCTTCCACTCTCCTCAGCAATACTCGTCCGCTCGCTCGCTCTCGGCTTTGTTCATTCCTCCATCCAAGACGATTCATCAGGGCGAGACAGAGGGGGGAGCAGGAGAGATGTTTGTGTACGATGGGGTGAGTGGAAAAGACAAAACGAGAAAAATATGATTGACGTTACGAGTTTGACCACACGTGAATGTTTTGATCCACGAATGAATATCCAAACGGAAAATTTGTGGCTAATGTGATGCTGTTGTAATAAGAGTACATGTGCACCCCTGTACACACGAGGGTGGTTTATTCTTACCTAGAGAGAGAGAGAGAGAGAGAGAGAGAGAGAGAGAGAGAGAGGCACACACTGGAGGAGATATATAAGATAATGAAAGCGCTATCAAGTAATAATGAGGTAATAATTGGACTTGCTACAACAGAGAACATTTCAAAACTCAATGTGAACAAGTTATAATAGTAATAGAGTGGATCACATAAAGCCTGTCAAGAATACGCAGGTCATATTGCATTCAAATCAAAAGAAGGTAATTAGAAAATGAATCCTATATTAGGAGCATAAGGGAAGTAATTGCGACATTGCTTTCATGAGTTGAAAAGATAGTTCTCCAAAACCATGACAATTCTGTCATTTACTCACCCTCATGTCTATTCTGAAGAATGTTGGTTTTGGGATTATTTTCTCAAATGTGACCCTGGACCACAAAACCAGTCTTAAGTAGCACGGGTATATTTGTAGCAATAGCCAAAAATACATTGGATTTTTTCTTTTATGCCAAAAATCATTAGGATATTAAGTAAAGATCATGTTCTATGAATATATTTTGTAAGTTTCCTACCGTAAATATATCTCAATGTAATTTTTGATTAGTAATATGCATTGCTTAGAATCCTATTCATTTGGACAACTTTAAAGGCGATCTTCTCAGTGTTTAGATTTTTTTGCACCCTCAGATTCCACATTTTCAAATAGTTGTATATCAGCCAAATATTGTCCTATCTGGAAAGCTTACTTATTCAGATTTCAGAAGTATAAATCTCAAAAATTGACCCTTATGACTGGTTTTGTGGTCCAGGGTCACAAATGTCTCTTTTGTGTTTCACAGAAGAAAGAAAGTGAAAAGAGGTTTGGAAAAAGATTTTCAGAAAGTTTCATTTCATTTAAGTTCTTTCCCAGCTAACAAGTTCTAAGAACATTTAGCTAATGTTCCCATTAATGTTCTCAGAACATTTAGAGTTTAATGTTTCAAAGCAAAATTTCTTGCATGACCAAACAGAAAATAAAACCTGACACAATGCTTCAAATTTCGCTTTGTTCCTCACACAACGCTAGAATACTTGAATATACACCTTGCAGAATCTGCAAAATGTTAATTATTTTATCAAAATAAGAGGGATCATACAAAATGCATGTTATTTTTTTTTTTATTTAGTACTGACCTGAATAAGATATTTCACATAAAAGACGTTTACATATAGTCCACAAGAGAAAATAATAGGTGAATTTATAAAAATGACCCTGTTCAAAAGTTTACATACACTTGATTCTTAATACTGTGTTGTTACCTGAATGATCCACAGCTGTGTTTTTTTGTTTGTTTGTTTAGTGATAGTTGTTCATGAGTCCTAAACAGTTAAACTGCCAGCTGTTCTTCAGAAAAAATCATTCAGGTCCCACAAATTCTTTGTTTTTTTTTTTTAGCATTTTTGTGTGTTTGAACCCTATCCAACAATGACTGTATGATTTTGAGATCCATCTTTTCACACTGAGGACAACTGAGGGACTCATATGCAACCATTACAAAAGGTTCAAATGCTCACTGATGCTACAGAAGGAAACACAATGCATGGGGGTGAAAACTTTTTGAATTTGAAGATCAGGGCAAATGTTACTTATTTTGTCTTCTGGGAAACATGTAAGTATCTTCTGTAGCTTCTGAAAGGGCAGTACTAAATGTTTTTAAAAATATATAATATTTAGGCAAAATAAGAAAAATCTACACAACTTCATTCTGCTCAAAAGTTTACACCCCTGGTTCTTAATGGAAAACTCTGACCTCAGCTGAGTCACACTTGACTACTTAAATTGTGATTTTATCTCTATTTTGGAGCTTGACAACAAGCCATTGTGAAAAGAAGTGTGCTAAATTGTATTAAATATGCACTTGTACTTCAAATCTTAAGTATATTTAAAAAATAATAATTTTACTGGCAGTAATGACATTAAAGGTCACTTACAGTAAGTGCACCTAAAGATTTTACTTGAAAGTACATTTTAAATTATGTTTTAAAACATTCACTAATACATAATACTTTTTAATACTATTTAAAATGTAGTTAATTGCAACTACATTGTTATAAAAATGTAATTACAATATATTAGCATCAAATACCAGCTGACACACAAGCTTCAATGGAAATGACATTTAAGTATATTTTAGTTTACCATAAATGCTTGTCAGTGCATTCGGCAGTGCACTTTAACCATATTTTAAAGACAATAGAAGTAATTGCATGTAAAGATGTTTAGATGCCTACTTAGGTCAAAAAGCACTTCTAAGTTCAACCAATTGCATTTAATATAAAATTTAAAGTACATTATTTCTATAATAAGTACTCCAACCTGGATCATTCCGTATGTGTTCACATATTTTACTTACTAACCTTGTGTGTGTGTAAAGTAATAGCCAATATAACTCTTGTCACGACCATGTAAAGCCACTAAACCTTCCGGCTTTCATTTAATACACACAAGGATTTCAGAAAGAGACTGTTTACACTGAATAACATCCACCCACAGGAATTACATCAGTATCACATAACCAGGAGCTCATCCACCAAGAACAGTCGTCCCATCTCTAAATAGGCGATTTAAACGAAAACACATTTTTAGGTATGAATTATGTAATATAAGCACTTTATAAAAACACAAGCTGCACATTATTGCTTTTAAACCCCCTGGAATATCCTGTCTCGAACACTTCAGCTGTAATTGCATTACCATAAGCACAAATCTTTGCATTTCCACAGCTTATTTTGAGCAGAACGCACGTATATCAGAGAAGCGCACCCACATGCAGACACTGGTATCCATCACGATGCTAAACAGCAGTATTTGGATGACATTTAGATCCCTGCTGGCTTTTTAATTAAAGAAACTGCCATTGTGAAGAAGTGAAGAAAGGCCCACAAGCATTTCTTTTTTTTTTTTTTTTTATAAAAACCTTGCAGCCCTACATCTCACGGTTAACCTTCACGTTTACCAGCTAATAATTATTTTTAATTATGCCTGTAGGTTTCAGCATACAGATGTTTGATAAGTAAAGCGCAAAAGACAAGCATTGGTTGTACGCTTGTGTGTTACAATACATAAAATGGCATTATGAAATGTTTCCATACTGCTCCAACAGTTACGGGTGTGAAAATTGGTGACACTTGCAAGGAAAATGATAAAAAGTGATGAGTTCCATTATGACACTTCATCATATGTTATTTTGGAGATGCTGCATGTGTAATCACCTCCTCTGCTTGTTCAGTGCCTCCACCGAGCACAACTGTCTCATCTCTTCGGGTTTCATCGTGTTTAAGCACTGGTGTGTGTGAGACTCAGATGATGATGATGATGATGATGATGATGATGGAATTGCTATTAGGTCTGTGATATTGCATAGAGAGTGGAAACTTGTTAGTGGGACAGAAAGTGTTGAACTAGAATAGAGAAAAAAACGAACAATTTCTCTGTTGTGTGATTGGGTGGTGTTGTAGTATAATAGCACCCTTCCATTGCTGATATGATGACAAATGGAATCCGTTTGAATAGTAATATAGCAATATATCATTCAGGCTGATTAATTGACCAATATTTGGCTGTTAAATACATTGGTTGATACGTGACCCGTTGGTCTGAAATATGGTTAAAGTGTACTGCTGAATGTATTTCATTTTTTCTAGTTCTTGAATCTGATTGGCTGAGAGCCTTTACCAGCCATGCAATATTCTAGTGATAACAGCACTCCGACCTTTTCACTGTTTGTATCACTCCGCTTGCAGTATTATGGCGGACACCTAAATCCACTACAATTGCATAAATAACACTACACTGACCAAAATTATAAATACAACACTTCTGTTTTTGCCCCCGTTTTTCATGACCTGAACTCAAAGATCTACAACTTTTTCTATGAACACAAAGGCCTGTTTCTCTCAAATATTCTTCACAAACCTGTCTAAATCTGTGTTAGTGAGCACTTCTCCTTTGCCCGAGATAATCCATCCACCTCACAGGTTTGACATATCAAGATGCTGATTAGACAGCATAATTATTGCACAGGTGTGCCATATGCTGCCTTCATGTGATATGGGAAAGATGATGCTTTCCACTTGTGAAGTGGAAATTACCAGTGTGTCGTGTTCAGGTGCTTTTGTTGTCGTAGTGAAGAGAAACATGGCGGACTCGCAATTTGTCCACACATGTTACTTTGGTAAAACAGACCAAATAAAATAACATGAGAAAATTGCCTCCTTCAGAACACTGTACCGCACAGCACCCTACTGGAGGCGAGCCACGACAAGCTAGCATCTTCTCTTAACGGTATTTTTAAAGACAACACTACGTTTAAATAGCGACGTTATTAAAATCCTTTATGCCCCAGCATTATGGGGGCTACAAACTAACCAACTAAACAGCAGAGAACTTTTAACATCATGCAATGCTTATCATTCAGTATAGTTTCATTGCTGTCCGCCATGTTGAAAGGTCAAAGTTTATCCCATCTCGGCAACTCGGGTATCATAAAAAATTTCGAGCTTTCCAGTGGAAATTACAACGTGAGTGGGTGTTCATGTGCAATTTAGATGTCGGATTTTGGTATTTACCATAATTACGATAGCACATGAAGGCAGCATTAGGCCAGTGTTTCTCAACTCCAGTCCTCGGGGCCCACTGTTCTGAACATTTTGTATGTCTTCCTCATTTAAGGCACCTGATTTTGATCATCAGCTCAGAAGAAAGATTCATGAACTGAACTGAGTGTGTCAGACTCAGAAACATACAAAATGTGCAGAGCAATGGGCCTCGAGGACTGGAGTTGAGAACCACTGCCTTAGGCTTTTTACTGTATTGGGGGGTCCGAAAACTAGTCAGTATCTGGTGTGACCACCATTTGCCCCACGCAGTGCAACACATCTCCTTTGCATAGAGTTGATCAGGTTGTTGATTGTGGCCTGTGGGATGTTGGTCCACTCCTCTTCAATGGCTGTGTGCGAAGCTGCTGGATATTGGCAGGAACTGGAACACACTGTCGTATACACCGATCCAGAGCATCCCAAAAATGCTCAATGGGTGACATGTCCAGTGAGTATGCTGGCCATGCAAGAACTGGGATGTTTTCAGCTTCCAATAATTGTGTACAGATCCTTGCAACATGGGGCCGTGCATTATCATGCTGCAACATGAGATGATGGTCGTGTATAAATGGCACAACAATGGGCCTCAGGATCTCATCACGGTATCTCTGTGCATTCAAAAATCCAACAATAAAATGCATCTGTGTTCGTTGTCCATAACATATTGTGACGAGTCGGCTGCCTCCCCCCCTAATTATCATCACCACCCCGTCCCTTATTCGCCGCCCTTCTCCAGGCTCCCGACGGGAGTGGGTGTGTAGGGGAGAGGAGGGGCGAGTGATCGTCTCGGGCTGGCGGCGTGTGATGAGGACACCTGAATGGAATGAAGCCTCATCACCGCCGCTGTTTAAATGCCGAGCGCGCCTCTCCTCAGGAGACCGGTCTCTCCCCCGTGCATGCACGCTGGTGTCCTCGCGGGTCCAGGAAGGGGTGAAGAGGGAATCCCGCGCCGCCAAGAGGACGAGCCGCCGGACCCACGGTCCGGTTGAAGACCGCACCAGAGACGGCCGACGGGCCAGGATGCCGGGCCGTATTCCCCGCTGGAAGTACCGGACAGCTCGAGAGGGACGAAGCCGCAAGAGATGCCGCCGCCCCTAGCACCCCGGTCCAGCGCAAGGAGCGCGTGCGGCCGCCGGACTCCGCCCCTTACCTGGACCCTTCCCTATCGGACACTGCCCATCCTTCACGAAACCCCAGCACTCGAGGGCACCAGATCCCCCTTTTATTTTGGACACTGTTATTTCCCCCTTTGGACACTTTTCCTTTCATTTTCTGTTTAATAAAAGCCTCTCCGAGGCCTGACGCCACACCCACTGTGTCTGTCGTTCGTCCCTCCCGCCACAATATGCATGCCCATACCATAACCCCACTGCCACCATGGGTCACTCAATCCACCAAGTTAAAATCAGCAAAGTCTCACCCACACGACGCCAAACATGCTGTCTGCCATCTGCCCTGTACAGTGAAAACCGGGATTCATCCGTTAAGAGAACACCTCTCCAAAGTGCCAGACACCATCGAATGTGAGCATTTGCCCACTCAAGTCAAGTTCTGACAGTTTGTGCAGACATTCTTTGGTTATGCAAACTGATTGTTGCAGCAGCTGTCTGGGTGACTGGTCTCAGACGATCTTGGAGGTGAAGATGCTGGATGTGGAGGTCCAGGGCTGGTGTGGTTACACGTGGTCTGCGGTTGTGAGGCCGGTTGAATATACTGCCAAATTTGCTGAAACGCTTTGGAGACGGCTTATGGAAGAGAAATGAACATTCAATTCAAGGGCAACAGCTCTGGTGGACATTCCTGCCAATTGCATGCTCCCTCAAAACGTGCAACATCTGTGGCATTGTGCTATGTAATAGAACTGCACATTTTAGAGTGTCCTTTTATTGTGTCCAGCCTAAGGCACACCTGTGCAATAATCATGCTGTCTAATCAGCATCTTGATATGCCACACCTGTGAGGTGGATGGAATATCTCGGCAAAGGAGAAGTGCTCACTAACACAGATTTAGACAGATTTGTATAGAATATTTGACAGAAATAGGCCTTTTGTGTACATAGAAAAAGTCTTAGATCTTTGAGTTCAGCTGAAGAAAAATGGGTGATTTTAGTTACATTGTTCCACCACTAGGTGGAAACAAAGACCGTTTTTGATCTGTAAGTCAGCAGTAAAGACTTTTATACTGAAAAACACTTATAAACGGAAGTTATTTTTACTTTCCACAACAGCTTGTAAGAGCAGCCAACAAATGCACTGAGCAGCGCTGTCATTAGAAAACACCCTTAACAGATGAAAAGATAGTATGACAAAGATATCACTTTCCTCAGCAGATATTTAAACTAATGTTTCATTGTGAATATAAAGTATGAGAGTAAGCTGATTCTTTCTTTGTGGAACCAAAAATGGTTCTTCTATGGAATCGCTTGAATAAACTTTTGATGCACCTTTATTTTTAAGAGTGTAAATCTTAACTGAAAAATTTGAACCGACGTATGTTATAGCCTCCTCATTAAGACCCTAATGAATCATATCAACTTATACTCAACCCCTTTAATACAGAAATAGTTGTCTTTGTTGTCTTTTTTTTATTTACACACTTGTTCCTGGTAGCAATGTGACACTGCTGTGTAACGGCATGCTGTGATTACCTATGGCACTCAGACTGTGTGCTGATATACAGCCATATTTCACTATGAGTGTGATATTGCTTGTTTACATTTTATATACATTAAATTCTTTCTCACAAAATCACGTATCTATCTAAACAACGAAAAGAAACTATGGCCTACAAAAAAAAGCATTTTTATAACATGAACACTTAAACACTGTTTAATACTTTTCAATAACTGTAGGCCTACAATGTTCTCTCATTATGTCATCAGTGTTTGTTTGTAAAAGTTTTTAATAGAAAATTGATTTTAATTTTATAAAGAAAGAAAGAACATTTATTCTCTCCATGTTGTTCCAAACTCATTTTTTTTTTAGCAGTGAAACAGAAAAGGAGATGGATAAGAGATGAGATGATGTTGAAAATCCTTTGTATGTACTGTAACTGCTTACGTTTCGCATAACAGTGTTGGTGGCACTTGGGCTTCATTTAACCAATGTTATAGTTACCGCTCCACTCCACATTGTAAGTGTTTAACGCAATCTATAGCAACGCCATGGCAACAGCTTCTCAGACTGACAGATATATGTAAGAATGAACAGTATTTTCTGAGTTTTGAGCCATTAGTTACTGTAGTTTTGTATACACAATATTTACCACAATATTGTTAGTAATTGTTGAGGGGCTCTTTTGGTTAATTTTGGAAATTAGTCTGAGCCAATGTCCATCTGAAGGTGAAATCCAGTCTTTGATTTTGTACCACGCCAAGCTTTGTTTTTTACTTTGTCTGCCAAAGCACACTTGGTCTGCATCCTTCTCCCCATGTGTGATTATGGAGACGCTGTGTACAGATGTCACCTCCAGAACTCTTCACTCTGACTTTTATTCTGTTATAAACTGCCTATCTTTGCATACTAGACAAGAACTTTATTGGTTTACCTTTATTTCCTGGACCTTGCTTTGGTCTGAGATGCGTTTATTTGGAAAAATATGCCTCAATGTCAATCCTGCATCCTCCAAAATGCGCCTAAAAACACTTTAATTGCTCAGCCTTCAGATTTTACTTCTGAACATTGGAACCAACTGCAGACAATTCTATAATTATATAATTGCACACTCAATTATAAATAGTTTTTAATGATTGAATTTAAAAATAAAAACATAAAATGAACAGAATCTATTTTAAAGTTTTAAACATGACTGAACTTTAAACACTAGCATGTAATCCTCTTTTCTCAAAAGTGCATAAATAAGATTTACTCTCAACATTTACTCTCACAGTTGCAAAGCATGGAAACTAAAAATTCTCTGCCCAGTTTTATTCAATGCAAAAATATTCATTCAGCCCCAACACAAATGGATTAAGTCAACTCCAGTTTTATTGGTCAGTTATTGAATGCAATGAAATTAAGTTGGACAAACAATGTTCAACAATCATGTTGCTTTAGCTCATTTTAATTAATTCAACTGAACAAACAGTGGAAATCATTATTCAGGTGATACTGTAGGTAAGGGAAGGGGTGTGTATATTTGAGAGAGAGGGAGTGAACTGACTGAAATAGACCACGTGGGACAGTGTGTGGATGAAAGACTGTAGATGCTGAGCAAAAGAAAATGCTGAAGTTTCCAGCCTGCAGTTTTACTGAGATTGCCTTTAAATCTCTCTTCTCAGAATCTGTCATCTGCTCTAATCACTAATACCTGGAATCCAATGCGACTCGGAGCTGATAGATGGAGGTAATTTGAAACAGACCCATATGTGACCTCACCTTCATGAGGCTGTGTGTGCATTTACAGAAGAGCACAATTACCACCAGTCAGGACAAAAAGTTAGCCGAATCAATGCACTACAGAAATAAATGGCTTTTATTGGCTGAAATAAGTCATTTAACCACATCAAGCAGCATATATTGATGTTTCATTGATTGGTTGCCACGGGATTCAGCTTCATCATCAACAATTTAGCTGTTAATTACACTTTAATACTCTTATCATGTTTCAGAGAGTTGTATTTTTATAACAAAGTTTTACCGCTTCTATTATTCCTACAGAGACATAAATGCGGCCTGCATAAAACTTGTGATGCATTAGCACAGCTATTGATTTCAACAGTCGCTGCCTCAAGAGGCAGATGTGACAGCAAATGTTCTTCAGTCAGATTCACTGGAGCCCCAGATCTGAGCTGTTTGTTCTGCATGATCATCACAAAAAGAATTCAGATTTTAGCATTGTCTGAAGTAAATGTGAGTGGTGTTTGTGCCCCAATGCTAGTTTCATTTCCCTTTCTATTTATCTGTATAGCGCTTTTCAGAATACACATTGTCCCAAAGCAGCTTTGCAAAGGATAGTGCCTTACTGCAGGAAATCTGAAATGGGTTTTCTTCCAACGAACTTAATCATTTACTCACCATCATATTGTGCCAACATAAAAGAGGACACTGACAAAACATTCAAATATTTTCTTTTTTTCTCTTATCTGTACCCACTTTCTTCCGTCTTTCGGTACATTTTGGTTGTCTTTCAACAACACTCTTGTCAAGATCTGTGAGAGAGGACCCGAATGCAAAATGACCAAAGACAGGGTTTATTTACACAATGCAGAGCACGAGTGGGGAAGGTGAGGCACGAAACAGTCCAACAACAGTGGCTGGAAACTGGAACCAGTCTCAGATGACAACAGGTTGAAGAACTGCAGGCAGATGGTGGTGGTGAAGACCAAGCAAGACGCAATGAATGCAGACTCTGAATCTGTCTAGCTGCCAGGCAGAGGGAATCACAGGTGGCAGGACTGGAACGGGAAACACTCACAACACAACAGGACAGAACAAGATAAGACTCATCAAGAACATGACAAGACAACACAACACAACAACACAACACAACACAACACAACACAACACAACACAACACAAATACAATCAATCCAAAATGTATTCAGACACCTTTAACATTTCTCACATGATCTCAGTTTGTTTACTACAGGTGCATCTCAATAAATTAGAATGTTTTGGAAAAGTTGATTCATTTCAGTAATTCAACTCAAATTGTAAAACTCGTGTATTAACTAAATTCAACGCTTACAGACTGAAGTAGTTTAAGTCTTTAGTTCTTTTAATTGTGATGATTTGGCTCACATTTAACAAAACTTTGTAATGAAATACAAAACTTGCTCTCATCTGAAAAGAGGACTTTGGACCACTGGGCATCAGTCTATTTCTTCTTCTCCTTAGCCCAGGTGAGACGCCTCTGACGTTGTCTGTGGTTCAGGAGTGGCTTAACAAGAGGAATACGACAACTGTAGCCAAATTCCTGACCCGTCTGTGTGTGGTGGCTCTTGATGTATTGACCCCAGCCTCAGTCCATTCCTTGTGACGTTTACCCAAACTCTTAAATCGATTTTACTTGACAAGCCTCTCAAGGCTGTGGTTCTCTCGGTTGGTTGTGCATCTTTTTCTTTCACACTTTTTCCTTCCACTCAACTTTCTGTTAACATGCTTGGATGCAGCACTCTGTGAACAGCCAGCTTCTTTGGCAATGAATGTTTGTGGCTTTCCCTCTTTGTGAAGCGTGTCATGATTGTCTTCTGGACAACTATCAGATCAGCAGTCTTCCCCATGATTGTGTAGCCTAGTGAACCAAACTGAGAGACCATTTTGAAGGCTCAGGAAACCTTTGCAGGTGTTTTGAGTTAATTAGCTGCTTGGCATGTCACCATATTCTAATTTGTCGAGATAGTTGGATTGGTGGGTTTTTGTTAAAGGTTGTATCAGCGATTTCTAGCCTGAAACATAAAGCGTCAAATTCAGCTGACCTTTCATCACGATCCGCTCGCTGCCTGCCCCATAAATTGTCTGTGAAAAAAACGCGTCTCTCTGGTCAGCCTAGGGTCCGAGATATGCCAAAAAAAAACAATCGGCACTACCAACCTTTCCACACATAAACAAACAGTGTTCCAACCAATCAGCGTCAGGGGTTTGGTGTTGTGGACTTTCCTACTGGTGCAGGGATGTGAGGGAGGCGGAGCGAAAGTCCACAACACCAAACCCCTGACGCTGATTGGTTGGAACACTGTTTGTTTATGTGTGGAAAGGTTGGTAGTGCCGATTGTTTTTTTGGCATATCTCGGACCCTAGGCTGACCAGAGAGATGCGTTTTTTTCACCTACAATTTATGGGGCAGGCAGCGAGCGGATCGTGAAGAAAGGTCAGCTGAAATTGACACTTTATGTTTTAGGCTAGAAATCGCTGATACAATCTTTAAATGTGAGCCAAATCATAACAATTAAAAGAACCAAAGACTTAAACTACTTCAGTCTGTGTGCATTGCATTTATTTAATTCACGTTTCGCAATTTGAGTTGAATTACTGAAATAAATGAACTTTTCCACGACATTCTAATTTATTGAGATGTACCTGTATACTTTAGAAAATGGTAATAAAATATGACACAAACTCAGTGTTAAAATGTGTCAGAACAAATTCAACTTGATAATGTCAGATAACTTTGATAAAAAGGTATGTAATGGATTACAATCAACCAAAAATGAGATGCGATCTAGGAAAAACCCAACACATGGCGGAATTTTACCTTTTTTAGGTTTTGATACCATATGAAAACATTATTTTGTCCATAGCTTGAATGTAACAAAAGTTATGGATATGCAACGGAGCGACAGAGCCATGAAGCGGGCAGATCCAAACGCAAGCTTTTATTATTAATCATGGTCAAATACAGGCAGGGTCGAACAACAGCAAACAGGTATATGAGGACAAGACCGATAGGTGGCGAACATAATCCAACGGGCGAGGCAAACGGGTAATCCAAACAGACAGTCCATAGAACAATCGAGGGCCAAACAGAGTCCGATACGGCAAGAGGAAGGGTTAATCCAGACAGGCGAGAGATCCAAGGCAGGTGGCTAAACAGACAAGACGATATAAACCAGGCAGGGAATCAATGCACGAATGACTAGATTAGATACAAGATTTAAGAAAACTAGGAAATTTAGAAATGGCTCCGTAATGTGCTAACACTAGGAGAGAGTTAAACGCAGACATAAGGAAACTGAATGTTTTCGTAACGCGCTACCACTTGGAGAGAGGTAAACCCAACATAATACTCAGCAACCAGAAAGAGGAAGTGCATGGCTTATAAGGAGTGTGTAATTTGGTTGCAGCTGGGTGTAATCAGTGCAATGGATTATGGGAAATCTAGTCCAGGGCGACATGCAACAGTCTGTGTAGTGTGAGAGTCAATATACTGTGAGGATTACAGTGGATGGAAAACCATGGACTGGATTCGTGACAGGATATCTTAAATTGGCTGATAGCTTTGATTTTCAGGAATGGAATTTTGAGAAAACGGGTTTGAAGTGAGAAGTCAGGAGCGCTATACTGCATCATTACACAAACACACTAACATCTGTTTTCCGTTGTTTATCATGGGCATAGTCTCTGAACTTTTGATCACTCCTTGTATGTTTAGATAGCATGAATAGTGTAACTTGTAGTTTACATTTAGAAAAGCGAGTGCAGTGCAACTGTTGTCGCTCCTTTTATATAATAGACTGTCATTGGACTTTTTCATCCGATCCTTCATCTCTGGATGTGAAATCGTCTATTATAACATCATTTAGGGCACTGACATCACCAAGATTGAGCAAACTGAAATGAGTAAGATCGTTTAAGTGAGCAGCTACAGTACTTCAGACTGCGTTGTTCTCTTGCGCACTGCCATCTCAGGATATTAATAAATAAATAAAACTTTGCATGCCGTTGTTTAAACAGGACTGGCGGGGGATGTGCATTGAAACACCTTTATCAAATATTCTATGTGGTTTATTTTGATAGGTTGACTGTTTGTGGTGTTCAGAGAAAGCACCTCCGCAGCGCGTTCTTAACATAAGAAAAAGACACAGCTTGGGCTTGCTGCAATAAATCAGCATTTTTCTGCACTAAACGTGAATTTTGCCAAGATATTTTCAGAGATGACAGACAAGATGGTGTAGAATAATAATTTATTGAAAACCTAATTTTGATAAAAAATTTACATTCAATCTATTTTTCGAACTTCTTGAAAATGTCCCAGCGCGACATCCGATGGGTTTTTCCAGATCGCATCACAAATGTAGACTGTTTGTATGACAATATTTACACAACTTTTAATACTTTGCTCACAAGTTACCAAGCAATGTTTAATTGCGTTCAGTCTGTGGTGTAAAAAAAGGTCACATTAGCGATGAAAGAAAACACACTTAAGCAAAAATGTGTCTAATAAATATTTGGGACCAAAAATTATTCAATTTTACTGGTAGTCCACTGTATGAAGAATTTCTGGGTATAATATGTCAAAGTTTACTTTATTTTGCTATGCTCACTTACATAAATGAACTAGTGTCCTGCACCCACTAGTAAAAAAACATCAAAAATTATATCTGGTTTCTGAATAATTTTGGTTTGACTGTACAGGCAGTGAGATAAAAAAACATAAGCAGAAACATAAATAAGTGATACAATTAAAAGCAACAAACAAACAATAAAAGGAAAAGAATGTTAACAAAACAATGACTAGAAAATGCCAAAACTACATAAAAGACAAGTACAAAGCTACTATAAATTGCTGGAGAAAGAGGAGAGAATAAAGAGAATACTAAAATGAAACTAAAAAAGTCTTGGAAAGCTACTAAATCAGAAGAAACAAGGCGAAAACCTTGACATGGATATGCAAGAAACTTAAAAAGACTAAGCCTAAATTAGAGCAGGAAGTTAAACTAGTTGCATGTGGTGCAAAACAACAAACTGGCAATAGCCTTGTCCCAAATGTGAACTTGCGGGCTTGAGGACTAAGTATGGCCACTGGAGTCCACAAGACTGTAGAGTGTCCCATTCATCTTTTTAGCTTTTAGAAGGGTGCCTAAGAGTGCCCTTTATGACCTCAATGTGCACTTCTGCCGATTAAATTGGTTTAAATGTTGTTCTTCTGAAATAATAATATGCATCATGTTAAACACTGAAGAAAAATCAAGAGACTGCTTTCCCTTCAGTGGAATGGTAAAATGTTGTTTGTTTCCTGACTGCAACTATGATCCAGTCTGCCTCACTGACTTGTTTTTGTTTTTCTTTCTATCTGACATCATGACGAAAACGTACCTGTGGAAACTTTTTCACGAGACGCGAAATACGTACCAATAAGTATATTACTGCAGTTTCCAATAGAAATGAACACTAGAGGCGGTAAAAAAATAAGCACTTGTAATCATTTTTGTACACAGTTATGATTACAGCTCCATATGTTTCACTTTCCGAATGTAACAAGCTTGCTCTATAGCTCAGCCCGCATGGAACTGGACTTAGAATGTAGAATACTTGGGTACGAATCCCGTGAAAAACATGACTCACGATGAAAGAGCTGAAAGAGATTGAAAAACAAGCTAAAATGGCTCTTTTGGTTTTCTTCTACCTGATCTAATGATGAAAATGTAAGTGCGGGAACTTTTTTTGCAAGACGCAAAATATGTACCAATAAGTGCATGCCACTGCCGTTTCCAACAGAAATGAACACTAGAGGCAGTAAAACAATGAGCACTTGAAATCGCTTTCATACACATTGCTTTGATTACAGCGCCATGTGTTTCACTTTCTGGACATAACAAGCTTGCTCGGTAGCTCAGCTAGCACAGAATTGAACTTAGGATGTAGAATCTTTGGGCGCGAATCATGTGAAAAACATGACTCACGATGAAAAAGATGAAATATGAGAGATTGAAAAGCAAGCTAAAACAGCATGCTAAACATTGCGATTGCGTTTTGTATCACATTTGCATTCATTCATACTATCCGGTCAGTTTAGGTGTAGTGCAGATGGTACGTTATTTTAAAACATCACAGAGCATTAGAGTTACATTTCAAGTCAGAATTGTGGTGACACATACAAAAGCAACGTCACATAAAATGTAGCATATTTCCGTTCATCTGTTCCGGGGGGAAAAAACGAACACTCTTTTAGCACCACTCAGTGGACATTTAACTTTGAATATGTCATAAAAATTACATGCCAGTATGTATTTCGCATCTTTTCAAAAAAACGAGATCAGGTTGTCTTCTATTTATTCCTGCCACCTCTTGATTTAAATACACAGGGCCATGCCTCCTTTGTTGGTAGTACTCCTTTGCCATGGACAAGTGTGTCCATCCTCTTCCTTCAGAAGATGCTGCTGTACATCATGATGAAATTGGGCACATGTGAATCCTGACGCGCTACGTTCCCCTGACCCCAAAACTTGTTGAGCGATTGCATCAATCAAGCTGTTCTCAGCCCTGGCACTGACAGCTCAATACATCCAGTACTGCACAATATGAGAAAAGTGGTGAGATGGCTCGCTGGGCCCTATCACATTGGTGTAAGCTCAGGGATGCTGATACCTCAAGCAGACCAGCAGAACACATGGCAAACACAAAGAAAAGACAACCCCATGTGCTGAGACACAACACAAACATAGAAACATAAAACCAAGACAACAGAGACGGAGCTTTCCGGGGCAGAACCCTGACAGCTCTAACATCAATGGTGGCACAATATTGATAGCCTACCTGCACCTTTTCTACTGCACCTCTCCCTTTTTCTGTGGTGTCTGTGGAATTCTGTCGGTCACTGAAGCCATGCGGATTGCGAAAGCTGAATCAAAGACATCAGTTTTCATTCTGCTGGATCTGTCTGCAGCCTTTGATACGGTGAATCATCAGATCCTCCTGTCTATCATGTCATCACTGGGCATCACAGGAAATCCACTTGACTGGTTTGAATCTTATCTCACAGGTATAGGTCTTTCAGGGTTGCCTGGGGAGGGGAGTTAGCGAAAGAACATCAAGTGGTTACGGGTGTTCCTCAGGGATCAGTTCTTGGACCCCTCCTCTTCTCCATTTACACTATTGCACTGGGACCTGTCATACTGACACATGGTTTCTCTTACCATTGCCATGCTGATGACATTTTATTTCAACCAGATGACCCAACGGTAGCTGCACAGATCTCAGGCTTCCTGGTGGACATCTCAGCATGGATGAAAGAACATCACTTGCAGCTCAACTTAGTAAAAACTGAGCTTCTCGTCTTTCCTGCCACTCTGACTCTACAGCATGATTTCACCATTCAGCTAGTTTCGTCAACAATAACCCTATGAAGTTCTGTCAGAAATCTTGGAGTAATCTTTGATGACCAGCTGACTTTTTTAAAGACCACATTGCAAAACAATTCAATGATGCAGGTTATTAACAATGCTAATAATGATGATAATAAAGTATTTCCTCTTCTAGTGTTCTTACTGACACACCCAAACCCTCCTAACCAGGATCAAGGCAATACAAGTATTTAACACTAATAAACCCCAGTGAGCAAAGCCAAAGGCAATCTTAAAGAACTTACTAAGATGCTGAAATAAAAAAGTTTTTCACTTAACATTTATATTTTTTCAGCTTCATCCCAAGGAATGAAAACATTTTTTTTTAAATCATTTCAGTTAGCAATAACCCTGCTAGGTGGTTCCTCTCATATTCTGATCTGTATGAGTAGCTGCTTTTCTGTGCTGTTTTATTGTGCAACAGGCAAAACTCATTTGGAAAAAGAAATAGCACCTCTCCTGAACAGGCAATCTGAGGTATCATTCAAATCCAGTGCAGGATGAGTTATGCATTCAGGGGTTTGTTCAATTCCCTTACCTTAAGTATGAGCAATAGTAATAGTGATGCTTGCCCTCGTAAAAACACCACTAGTGAATAGCAAGAACAAGAGCATCAGCAGAGCTCAGGACACAAAATCAATGGGCAAGAAACATACAGTACAAGCTTATTTCTGCTTCTGTGATTAAAAACAAGAGCTTTGTAAACAGTAATAAAACATATATAATAAAAACACACTATATACATCTCTATTTAATATTAAAATGGTAGAAGTCTGCAAATAATAAATCTAAATCTGAATCTAAATAATTGTACTTCTAAAGCACAACAAAAATAAAATATATATGTTGAATATAATAACTTAAAGTGTATTTTGAAGTAAAGATTTGTGTAATTTTTGCCATGTCCCCACTTCTAACATGTAAAATAAATTTTAATGAGTAATACTGTGGTTTTTTATTTCATGTTTTACACTATAAATCATTTTATATTTGAGACAACTATTCTGAATTCAATTCGGTACCAATGCCATCCCATAACATACAGAAATATGAGCTGATCTCTGATCTTTTCAGTATTTTATAGCTGTGTTTAGTGAACATGAGGCAGAGGTTTAAAGATCAGTAATGAGGTTTGTTGTTGTCATGCAGGGTTTTATCAGCCCAATTACTGTACATCTTCATTGTTTCATCCTGCAACATCAAACATTTCTTTTCTGTAAATAAACGGAAGGCAAATATGGGATTGACATTTACTGGCATATTACTGATGTCAGCTGTCATAATGGGCGCTTCTCAAATCCCAGAAGAGCCTGCAGAGCTGAAATAACTGCTACTCTCAAATTCCCATTCTATCAGAAATGAGGTCAGAAACTGTCAGGATTTACTGTGACAAACACCAAACAAATGCCTGCCTGCTCATACCACATTTACAAAACACTATCTATCTATCTATCTATCTATCTATCTATCTATCTATCTATCTATCTATCTATCTATCTATCTATCTATCTATCTATCTATCCATCCTTATGTCTGTATCCCCTCTTTCTCTTTATCTCTATCATCCCCATTGTTCTATCTGTCCATCCATCCATTCATCATCTATCATTCATCCTGTTTGTACATCCATCCATCAATTCAATTCATCATCCATCCTTCCGTCTGTCCATTTGTCCATCCATCCATCTATTGATCCATCCATTCATCTATCTATCCATGCATCTATCATCCATTAATACATCTGTCCATTATTCGTCCATCCATTCACCCATGCATCCATCATCCATCTGCCCATTTAACCATCCATCCATAAATCCCTGTCCATGCATCCATAAATCCATCAATCCATCCATCATCTGTCCATCCATCCATCTGTTCATCATCTGTCTGTCTGTCTGTCTGTCTGTCTGTCTGTCTGTCTGTCTGTCCATCCATGTATCATCCTTCTATCCATCCATCCATCATCTGTCAATGCATCCATCATCCATCTGTCCATTTGTCTATCCATTATTCCATCCATCCATTATTCGTCTATCCATTCACCCACACATCCATCTGCCAATTTGACCATCCATCTGTCCATCCATCCATCATCCATAAATCCATCCATCCAACATCCATCTGTCCATCCATGCATCATCCTTCTATCTATCTATCCATTAGCCCATCATCTGTCTGTCCACCCATGTATAATCCTTCTATCATCCATCTATCCATCATCTGTCCATCCATCATCCATTAATCCATCTATCCATTTGTCCATCCATTACTCGTCCATCTATTCACTCATGCATCCATAAATCCATCTGTCAATCCATCCATGCATTCATAAATCCATCTATCCATCCATGCATCCATCCATCATCTGTCTGTCCATCCATGCAGCTATAAATCCATCCATCCATCATCTGTCTGTCCATCCATGCATCAGCCTTCTATCCATCCATACATCCATCATCTGTCCATGCATCCATCATCCATTAATCCATCTGTCCATTTTTCTATCCATTATTCCATTCATCCATTATTCGTCCATCCATTCACCCATGCATCCATCTGCCCATTTAACCATCCATCCATAAATCCATCTGTCCATCCATCCATCATCCATAAATCTATCCATCTGTCCATCCATCCATGCATCATCCTTCTATCCATCCGTCCATCATCTGTCTGTTCACCCATGCATCATCCTTCTATCATCCATCTATCCATCATCTGTCCATCCATCCATCATCCATTAATCTATCTATCCATTTGTCCATCCATTATTCGTCCATCTATTCACCCATGCATCCATCATCCATAAATCCATTTGTCTATCCATCATCCACCTGTCCATCCATACATCATCCATCCATCCATCATCTGTCCATTCATCTATGCATCCATCATCCATCTGTTTATTTGTTTATCCATTATTCCATCCATCCATTATTCATCTATCCATTCACCCATGCATCCATCATCCATCTGCCCATTTGAACATCCATCCATTATTCCATCCATCCATCATCCATCCAACTGTCCACCCATCCATTCCTCCATCATCTGTACATCCATCCATCATCTATCAATCCATCTGTCCATTTGTCCATCCATGCATTATTCTATCCATCCATCTACCCATTCATCCATCCATTATTCCATCCATCCCTACATTCATCATCCATCAGTGCATCTATCCATCCATCCATCCATCATCTAGCCATCCATCCATCACCCATTATCTGTCCATCCAGCCATCATCCGTCTATCTGTCCATCCATCATCTGTCCATCCATGCATCATCCATCAATCCATCCATCTGTCTATCTATCCATTGATAGATTCATCATACATCCATCTGTCCATCATGTCCATCTATTCATTAATCTTCTGTTCATCTTTCAATCCATCCATCCATCCATCCATGTGTCTGTCCACCTATATATCATCCATCCATCCATCATCTGTCAGTGTCCATCCATCCATGCATGCATCCATCCATCCTGTCACTGTATCCATCCATCCATCCATCATCTGTTCATCTGTCCATCCATCTGTCTGTCCATCTATCCATTCATCAGTCCATTCATCCCATACATCCATCATCCTTCTATCCATCCATCATGCGTACATCCATCATCCGCCCATCTGTTCATCCGTCCATCTCTCTATCCATCCATTCATTATACCAAGCATGTCAAAACAATCATGTCTTCATGTTATTTATGTGGCTCTCTATTATTTATGCGACTTGATTCAGTCTGGATCTCACAGTATCATGTTGGCCCCACTATTAGAACTGATTATCTTTGTGTGGAACAAACTTCTCTCGGTTTATCCAATATCAAGGACAAGCAGCCAAGATATTAATGATCCATAATTACATGTTATTCTTGTGTGAATGTCAGCATTAGTGTGAGCTGTTATCTTCTTATATATACCACTCTACTCACTATCTCTTCTGACACTGCCTGCTCCGCACATTCTGTATGTTATATAAATGCTACTTTTAATTAACAACACTGCAGATTAACATTTAATTAAGTAATATTACATAAGCAGGAAAAGGAACTTGCAGCTGTCATATAGGTGTGCTTAATACTACAAAATACATAAAATAGTTGTGAATGAGATTGTGTTGGAAAGAGTCACTGAATTCCCACCACTAATGTACAGACTGACAGTGTGTCTAGAACAGAGACAAACAGAGTACCCCAATTTTAAAACAACCTAGTAACACCGTTTTAAGAATTCATTAAAGTTCCGTAGCAGAAATACATATTTTCCATTTGTTTTATCCAACAGATGAATCCAAATAACTGTCAACAGCACAACTGCATGAGCGTTAAGTATTTCTCTGAGCACACATTCCCATTTTGTGTTGAGACTGCAATAAGTCACCAGCTTTTTGATGATGGGCAAAAAATAGCCTGCATGCCCATGGCCTTGACACGAGTGCTGACAGAGCGATTTTTGTTGTGTTTGGATGTTTGCACAATTCCTCAGGGAAAGATCTGTGATACGGCGCGTCTCCCTCTGAGGGAGGAAAACGCTACAGAACAAGCTCAGCTTTCTCTTTGATTCCTAATCTAATTTTAGTCACTAAATACTCCAGCACACATCGAGGAGAAGATGACCTTTTATGCTGGCATATCAAATGGCCGTTCTACAGTATGATAACCAGCGATGGGGTTTTACCTTCCTTTGCCTCGCGGGAAGTTGACAGGTCTCTGCGTGAAGTCCATCCGACTGCAGCCTCTGCCTTTCTTTTGTGAGAAGCTACTCCAGTGTCCTGAGGCAAACTGAGCTATTACTGCATTCATTAGCTCTGTTTCAGCCTGCAGGCTCTCTGGACTCATAGACTACCTTCATTCTCAAAGTCATTTGTATTGTGAAGTGCTTTTGTTTGCGTCTGTAGTGCAATACGCGGATTGTCTCATTTATTACGCTAATTTGCCAGACGCTTGTATGGAGAATAATTTACAGTTCATTTCGTGAGTCTTGTTTGTTTCCTGGGAATTGAACCCATGACCTTGACTGTGCTGTTAAGCTACGGCAAGGTAAATGAGAGAAACAAATTATGCACTCCAATATAAATTAAAATCACTTTATGTTTACCGAGGGATAACGCAGGTGTTAGGTGGTTTTCTAATGGACCTGCACTTTTCCAGCACATTATCTTTTTTCCTCACAGGTCCACTTATAATGTTAGTCAAGGTTTCTTGTAGCAAAACATTTGTAATTTAGTTTTGCATGTCTCTCTGGTTTGTAGAATTTAACAGCCTATTTTTTCAGCTGTACCTTTAAAGTTGGCATGTAATGTAAGTTCAAGCTGCAGTATATTGTGATGTATTGGTTCATTACAAAATCTTGAAAATAAAATTTGTTTAAGGGAACAGTTGAAAAACTGGCATTAAACTTTCTAAGTTTCTAATTTATTGGTTATCAATTATGAACAATTAAAAAAAATGCAAAACTTCAAAAACCTTGGAATACATTTTTGTCAAAGAAGCCTTTTTTTTTTAAAAAAAATTCTGTCAGTGACTGTATTCCAAAAGCTTATACAGGTAGGTAAAAAGGCCTGAGAATCTGAATGAGCCAAATCTTGTTTTCATAAAAGGGACCTTGAAAAATGATGTTCTACATTCGTTGCGGTCTCCAAATAATGAAAGTACATTTTAAAGGAGCCATAGAAGAAGTAGAAGTCGAAGCAAAACCTAGACAGAAACCATATAAAAAAAAAGTTGAAGAAGTTGGAGAAAAATTTGAAGAGGCAGAAGACATAGAAGTAGAAGTTGAAGACAAACCTACACTCTTAAAAATAAAGGCGCTTCACAATGCCATAGAAGAACCTTTTTAGTCTAAATGGTTCCATAAAGAACCTTCTTTGTGGCGAAAGAAGGTTCTTCAGATTATAAATAGGTAAAAAAGAGATGGTTCTTCAAAGAACCGTTGACTGAATAGTTCTTTGTGGAACCAAAAATGGTTCTTCTATGGCATTACTTGAAGAACCTTTTCAAGCACCTTAATTTTTAAGAGTGTAGGCAGAAACCATAGAAGAAGTCGAAGATAAACCTAGTCAGAAACCATACAAAAAGTCAAAGAGGCAGGAGCCATAGAAAAAGTCAAAGAAGTAGAAGTCGAAGAAAAATGTAGTCAGAAACAATAGAAGAAGTCAAAGAAAATGTAGAAGTCGAAGATTAACCTAGTCAGAAATCATAGAAGAAAAACCTATGCAGAAACCATAAAAAAGTCAAAGTAGAAATCGAAGAAAAAATCAAAGAGGCAGAAACCATAGAAAAAGTCTAAGTAGAAGTCTAAGAAAAACCTTGGCAGAACCCCCCCCCCCCCCCCCCAAAAAAAAAAAAATTCAAAGAGGCAGAAGCCATAGAATTTGAAATTTAAGAAGTCGAAAGAAGTAGAAGTCGATAAAGTCAAAGAAAAATTAAAGGAGGCAGAAGACATAGAAGAAGTAGAAGTCGAAGACAAACCTAGGCAGAAATCATAGAAGTCGTCGAAGAGAAACCTAGTCAGAAACCATAGAAAAAGTCAAGGAAGTAGAAGTCAAAGAAAAAGTGGAAGAGGCAGAAGCCATAGAAAAAGCCTGAGAAGTAGAAGTTGAAGAAAAACGTAGTCAGAAACCATAGAAGTCAAAGAAAAAGTCGAAGAAGTAGAAGTCGAAGATTAACCTAGTCAGAAACCATAGAAGAAAAACCTAGGCAGAGACCATAGAAAAAGTCAAAGAAGTAGAAATCGAAGAAAAAGTCAAAGAAGCAAAAACCATAGAAAAAGTCTAAGAAGTAGAAGTAAAAGAAAAACCTTGGCAGAAACCAAAAAAAAAAATCAAAGAGGTCAAAGAGGCAGAAGCCACAGAAGTCGAAGTTTAAGAAGTTGAAAGAAGTAGAACTTGATGAAGAAGTCAAAGGCAGAAGACATAGAAGAACTAGAAGTAGAAGTGCAAGTTGAAGACAAACCTAGGCAGAAATCATAGAAGAAGTCGAAGATAAACCTAGTCAGAAACCATAGAAAATGTCAAAGAAGTAGAAGTCGAAGAGGCAGAAGTCGAAGAAAACCTAGGCAGAAACCATAGAAAAAGTCAAATAAGTAAAAATCAAAGACAGAGTCAAAGAGGCAGAAACCATAGAAAAAGTCTAAGAAATAGAAGTCAAAGAAAAACCTTGGCAGAAAAAAAAAAGAATTTAAAGGGGTCAAAGAGGCAGAAGCCATAGAAGTCGAAGTTTAAGAAGTCGAAAGAAGTAGAAGTCGATGAAGAAGTCAAAGAAAAATTACAAGAGGCAGAAGACAAAGAAGAAGTAGAAGTCGAAGACAAACCTAAGCAGAAACCATAGAAGTCATCGAAGAGAAACCTAATCAGAAACCACAGAAAAAGTCAAAGAAGTAGAAGTCAAAGAAATAGTCGAAGAAGCAGAAGCCATAGAACAAGTCTGAGAAGTAGAAGTCGAAGAAAAATGATGTTTCATTAACAAAGTTCGGGAGAAGCGCGTCAGATACTTAGCGTAAACATCACAAGAGGAGCCCACTCAAGTCAATCAGCGTCATAGGTTTAAATACAGCTGACTCACCTCCATTCACTTGAAGGTTTATCAGTAACCCTCCACCACCCCATCTCCCACTCCGAGTTCTCACTACTCCTATTGGGGGGTACTCTGGGTTCGGGCCATCCCCGAGCTCGGAGCCCTTCACCGGACAGCACGCCAAACATGCATTACTATTCTCCGGCTAATTATATGTAAGCGTGAACTCGTGAAACATTGTCAGGAACCATAGAAAAAGTCTAAGAAGTAGAAGTCAAAGAAAAACTTTGGCAGAAACCGAAAAACAAAAACAAAATTCAAAGGTCAAATAGGCAGAAGCCATAGAAGTCGAAGTTTAAAAAGTCAATGAGGAAGTCAAATAAACATTAGAAGAGGCAGAAAACATAGAAGTAGAAGTCGAAGACAAACCTAGTCAGAAACCATAGAAAAAGTCAAAGAAGTAGAAGTCGAAGGAAAATGTAGTCAGAAACCTTAGAAATCAAAGAAAAAGTCAAAGAAGTAGAAGTCAAAGATTAACCTAGTCAGAAACCATAGAAGAAAAACCTAGGCAGAAACCATAGAAAAAGTCAAAGAAGTACAAATCGAAGAAAAAATCAAAGAGGCAGAAACTATAGAAAAATTCTAAGAAGTAGAAGTCAAAGAAAAACCCTGGCAGACACTGAAAAAAAATTCAAAGAGGTCAAAGAGGCAGAAGCCATAGAAGTCGAGGTTTAATAAGTCGAAAGAAGTAAAAGTCGATGAAGAAGTATAAGTCGAAGACAAACCTAGGCAGAAACCATAGAAGTCGAAGATAAACCTAGTCAGAAACCATAGAAAAAGTCAAAGTAGAAGTCGATGAAGAAGTCGAAGAAAAATTAGAAGAGGCAGAAGACATAGAAGTCGAAGTTTAAGAAGTCAAAAGAAGTAGAAGTCGATGACAAAGTCGAAGACAAACCTAGGCAGAAACCATAGAAGTCGAAGATTAACCTAGTAAGAAACCATAGAAGAAAAACCTAGGCAGAAACCATAGAAAAGGTCAAAGAAGTAGAAATCGAAGAAAAAGTCAAAGAGATAGAAACCACAGAAAAAGTCTAAAAAGTGGAAGTCAAAGAAAAACCTTGGCAGAAACTGAAAAAAAAAATTCAGAGGTCAAAGAGGCAGAAGCCATAGAAGTCGAAGTTTAAGAAGTCAAAAGAAGTAGAAGTCGATGAAAAATTAGAAGAGACAGAAGACATAAGAAGTCGAAGACAACCCTAGGCAAAAACCATAGAAGTCGAAGATAAACCTAGTCAGAAACCATAGAAAAAGTCAGAAGTAGAATTCAAAGAAAAAGTCGAAGAGGCAGAAGCCATAGAAAAAGTCTAAAAAGTATAAGTCAAAGGAAAACGTAGTCAGAAACCATAAAAGAAATCAAAGAAAAGTCGAAGAAATAGAGGTCGAAGATTAACCTAGTCAGAAACCATAGAAAAAGTCAAAGAAGTACAAATCGAAGAAAAAGTAAAAGAGGTAGAAACCATAGAAAAAGTCTAAGAAGTAGAAGTCAAAGAAAAACCTTGGCAGACACCGAATTTTTTTTTTCAAAGAGGTCAAAGAGGCAGAAGCCATAGAAGTCGAAGTTTAAGAAGTCGAAAGAAGTAAAAGTCAACAAAGTTGAAGAAAAATTAGAAGAGGCAGAAGCCATAGAAGAAATCAAAGAAAAGGTCGAAGAAGTATAAGACGAAGTCAAAGAAAAACCTATACAGAAACCATAGAAGAAGTCGAAAAGGCAGAAGCCATAGAAGAAGTCAAAGAAAAAGTCGAAGTAGAAGTCGTAGATAAACCTACTTGAGTTCTGTAACTTAAGTTTGCTGCATCAAAATAAATCAATCTTTAGATTTAGACAGTATAAATAAGAAATGCTTCTGAATTGTTGCATGTTTTAGCAGGATAAAACATCAGTGGCTGCCCCAGATCAGTCACATATGTACGTTATGAAAATAAAAAACACCACCCTCCCTTCGTCAGCTTATCATAATTCATGACAGCTTCTCCACATATTTGCTTTGTCGCAATTACTTTTGCGTAACAGCCTCTGGAAAGTGATAGTGTGTAATTCAGATGTGATTAATTGCTGCTGTCTTTCCAGACGTGTCGGTGCATTACATTTACATGGATTGACACCCGTAGATGAGTTTTAGAAGAAAACTTCTCCAGGTTAACCTGATATTGAAACTCAAGTGGTGAATGAATATCACCTCATTTGCATGTTGAGTTTAATGATATGTTTCCTCTGAAAGGCAAGCAATGTTATCTACGTAAACCCTTGAATGCCTACCTCGGGTCTTTAGTGACCCAGGACGTCCACTACTCTCCCCCTCATTCATTTTTTGAAATTAGACCTCCACCTTCTTAGTATTGCACAAGCTATCCATTATCAACAATATTACAAGGAAAACAGACACAAATTGTAAAAGAATGTCTATGGAAACCAATTTCTACCACTGAAAAAAAGCAATTGCATCTTTTTATCTCACAATTCTGTCTTTATAAGAATTATATAAACTTGTCCAATTCTGAGAAAAAAAGAAAATGATTTATATCACACAATTCTGACTTTATAACTGTCAATTGCGACTTTATAACTCACAAATGAGATCTTATATCACAATTTTGACCATATAACACATTTCTGACTTAACAACTCACAACTTTATATAATGCAATTCTGACTTTATAACTCACAACTGCAATATTATATAATGTATTTCTGATTTTATAACTCAATTGTGACTAATTCAATTATGACTAACTCGCAATTACAACTTTATAAAACACAATTCTGACTTTATAACTCACAATTGTGATTATATTACCAAATTTTGACTTTAAATCACACAATTCTGACTTCACAACTTTAATTGTGACATCATATCAGGCAACTCTGATTTTATAACTCACAATTGCGACTTTATATCAATTATGACTTCAAAACTCGCAATTGTGACTTTATAACTCACAATTGTGACCTTATATCGATTATGAGTTTATAACTCGCAATTGTGACTATATAACAATTCAGAATTTGTAATTCACAACTGCAACGTTATTATCACACAATTCTGACATTTTAACTCACAATTGTGACTATATCATTTCGCACTTTATAACTCACAATTTTGACATTATATAATGCAATTCTGATATTATAACTCACAATTGCGACTTTATATCAATTATGACTTTATAACTCACAATTGCGACTTCATATCAATTATGACTTTATAACTCACAACTGCGACTTTATCAACTGATTTTACAACTCACAATTGCAACTTTATGTCAATTATGACTTTACAACTCACAATTCCAACTTTATATAAACTGTGACTTTATAACTCGCAATTGTGACTTTAACGCAATTCTGACTTTATAATTCACAATTGCAGCTTTATATCAATTATGACTATAACTCACAATTGCGACTTCATATCAATTATGACTTTATAACTCACAACTGCGACTTTATCAACTGATTTTACAACTCACAATTGCAACTTTATATCAATTACGACTTTATTACTCACAATTGCGACTTCATATCAATTATGACTTTATAACTCACAACTGCGACTTTATCAACTGATTTTACAACTCACAATTGCAACTTTGTCAATTATGACTTTACAACTCACAATTCTGACTTTATATCAACTGTGACTTTATAACTCGCAATTGTGACTTTAACGCAATTCTGACTTTATAATTCACAATTGCAGCTTTATATCAATTATGACTTTACAACTCACAATTGCGACTTTATATCAATCATGACTTTATAACTCGCAATTGTGACTATATATAACAATTCTAAATTTGTAATTCACAACAGCAACGTTATATAACGCAATTCTGACATTATAACTCTTATTATAACTCCATTATAACAACAGCTGTGACTTTATATCAATTATGACTTTATAACTAGCAATTGTGACTTTATATAATGCAGTTCTGACATTATAACTCACAATTATAACTTTATTACTCACAATTGCGACTTTATCAACTGTGACTTTACATCTCAAATTTGCGACTTTGTATCAATTATGATTTTATAACTCACAATTGCGAGTTTATATCAACTATGACTTTATAGCTTGCAATTGTGACTTTAACGAAATTCTGACGTTATAAGTCACAATTGCATCTTTATATCAATTCTGACTTCATAACTCACAATTTTGACTATATCAATTATGACCTTTTCCCCTGCATTACAGTAATGAGAATTAGATTTTTTTTTCTGCATTATGGTAATGATAACAAGATTTTCCCCCTGAATTATGGTAGTGAGAATGCAAATTTATCCCCTGAAGTACGGTAATGAAAATGACTTTTTTTTTATCCTGCATTACAGTAACGAGAATTAAATTTTTTTTCTGCATTACCGTAAGAATAAGTAGATTTATTTTTTGCATTACGGTAATGATAATAAGTTTTTTCCCCCTGCATTACAGTAATTAGAATTCGATTTTTTTTTTGCATTACGGTAATGAGAATTTGATTTTTTTTCCTGTATTACAGTAATGAGAATTAGATTAAAAAAAAATATATATTTTTTTGCATTACGGTAATGAGAATTAGATTATTGTTGTTGTTTTTTTGCATTACGGTAATTAAAATTGTGACTTTGTCAATTATGACTTTACAACTCACAATTGCAACTTCATATCAATTATGACTTTATAACTCTCAATTGTGACTTTATATCAGTTATGACTTTTTAACTTACAGTTACAACTTTGTGTCAATTATGACTTTATAACTCACGATTGCGACTTTATATCAACTATGACTTTATAGCTCGCAATTGTGACTTTAATGCAATTCTGATGTTATAACTCACAATTACAGCTTTATATCAATTCTGACTTCATAACTTACAATTTTGACTATATCAATTATGACTTTACAACTCACAATTGCGACTTTATATCAATTATGACTTTAAAACTCACAATTGCGACTTTATCAATTATGACTTTACAACTCACAATTGCGACTTTATATCAATTATGACTTTATAACAATTCTAAATTTGTAACTCACAACTGCAACATTATATCATGAAATTCTGACACTATAACACAATTGTGACTTTACATAACGCAATTCTGATTTTGTATCTCACAACTGCAACTCTATATCATACAATTCTTGCTTTATAACTGACAAGTGCGACTTTACAACGCACAATTGCAACGTTATATCAAATCTGACTTTACAACTCGCAATTGTGACTTTATAACTCATAATTGTGACTATATTATACGCAATTGTAACTTAATAACACAATAGACTATATCATGCAATTCTCCCTTTTTTAACTCGCAATTGAGAGTTTATATCTCGCAATTAAAGAAAAGTAAGAATTGCAATTACATTTTAAACTTTTTCAGTGGCGGAAACAGGCTTTTATAAATGTCTGTTTTCTAGTCAATTTTTGGTTAAAAATAAAAGAAAAAGAAAAGAAAATGGGGTCGCTAGTGACCCGAGGTATGTAATAGTGCATGCATACATACACATATATGGGTATGTACAGTATGTGTATAAAAAAGACATGCTACTGTTTACCCGCTTCACTTATCTAAAAGAATAAGTGTAGTTCCCTTTCGATACTTTCACTCGTACTGCGTCTGTAAAGACGCTTATGGGAAAAGCTCCTTTTCTCCTGAGACTGAAGCATTTCAATAACGCAGTGTAACTGCACGGCCATTGGTTCGTGCAGTGTTAAAGAAACGAACCAATGGCTCGGCAGCGGAGATGCACAAACCTATGGCGATGATTCGCGCCCGATCGCGCCAAAAGGGGCGGAGCATCTGGCTATATAAGCGAGCATTTCGCCATAGGGAACTCAGATCCTTCTTCTTCAGCGACGACTTCTGATCTTCGCAGAGACTGACTACGCAGACTTCGCTCAAGCAAGCCTCTTCTTCGCCGTTGACGAGCCTCGCAGCGGATCTTCACTGCTCGGCGGATTGACGCTCCGGAGCTGATTCCCTGCTGCTATCCGGCGAACATCTAAAAGAGCAAATTAAGAGCAAATTTCTACGGCGTTGTTCCAAATGCCACGGCGTTTTTGTCGCTCGTGCAGAGCCCCTCTGCACGCCGCTGACACTCACGCTGAGTGCGTCTCGTGCCTGGGTCACGCCCACGCTGAGGCTGCGCTCAATGAGACGGAATGTTCCCACTGCGGGAATATGAGTCTCACTTCCCTCCGCTCGCGGCTAGCTTTCTTTTCAGAGAGCGACGCCGCTTCTCGCGCCCTCCCGCTTACTTCCTCGCAAGAGCCTGCTAGGAAGAAGCAGCGGGGCAAGAGATCTAAGAGCGTGGTGACAGGCGAGCTCACGCCGGCTCAGACCCCGCGTGCCTCGCCTTCACCACATGGAGAGGAATCGCCAGTTCTCTTCCTGCATCCTGACCAGCGTCCCTCTGCGGCTGCGAGCGATCTGGTCTCCTTCGGAGGAAGTGAATGCGAGGATGACAGCATGTCATTGGCCGCATCTGACGCAGAGGAGTTGTCGGGCTCTTCCCATGACCCCGCCCCCTTGCCGTCTGCGCAATCCAGCGCCGCCAGCGCCGGTATGGACGCCGAACTGTTCCGCGTCCTATCTAAAGCTGTTGAGGAGCTGGATCTTCAATGGTCTCCTCCCGAGGAGCCCTCTAGGAGCCGGTTGGACGAATGGTTTCTGCCGGGGCGCCGCCAGGCCCCTCGTCAGCGAGCTTCACCATTCTTCCCCGAAGTCCACGACGAAATCTCTAAGTCCTGGCGTGCTCCATACTCCGCCCGCCTTCATACTTCCTCTTCTGCTGCCCTCACCACGGTCGATGGCGCTGAGGAAAAGGGCTACGAGAAGCTGCCCCCGCTGGACGAGTCAGTTGCTGCGCACCTTTGCCCGCCCACCGCTATCGGTTGGAAGGCGAGGGCGTCACACCCGTCTAAGCCTTGCAGAACGACCTCTACCCTCGCTGGACGAGCGTATTCGTCTGCTGGACAGGCAGCTTCAGCGCTTCACTCTATGGCGGTACTCCAGGTGTACCAAGCTAAGCTCCTCCGCGGTCTGGACGAGTTGAACCTGGACGATTCCCCGCTCAGAGAGATACGTAGCGCTACGGATTTGGCGTTACGCGCCACGAAGATGACGGCTCAGGCGATCGGGCGATCGATGGCCAGTTTAGTGGTGCTGGAGCGCCACTTGTGGCTTAACTTGACGGAGATCAAGGACGCGGATAAGGTCGCCTTCCTTGACTCCCCCATCTCGCCGACCGGCCTGTTCGGCCCAGCTGTCGAGGGTTTCGCGGAGCGCTTCACCGCGGCGCAGAAATCGTCCCAAGCTATGCGACATTTCCTGCCCAAACGCTCGAGCTCTGCAACGGCTCCTAGTCGCCCCAAGCCGGCGCCGACTCAGCAGCCTGCGAAAGCCACGCCCCCAGCTGCGCAACCAGCGCCTCAGACGGAGCTCCGTCCTCGGTCACGCCCAGCCAAGCGCTTTCCCTTCCCTAAGCGTCAGGGACCTCGGCCAAGAGTGGTGCTGGACCAGGCGCCGCCAGCGTCTTCCTGATCTCAACAGCAGGAAGAGGGAGGGGCCAAGTCTCGCAGCAGCCGGACCAGCCCCCAAAGTGCCTCTTTTAAGCCCTTCTACACTCCGTTCTGTTCCGAGTGTAAGGGAACTCATGTTTGTAAAAAATGTAGCTGTAACTCACGGGCCCTTTATATCAGTGCCCTTACAGCAAACCGCTGTGATAGCGGGAAAAATAAAAAACAAACATTTTCAAGAAAAGAGCAAATTTCCTCTTCCAAATGCTTTCAGACAGCATACAGCTGTGCGAACCATTGCAGCCCCTAGCGACACGATCCGCGGCATGGCAAGCCATCCCCGGAGTGTCAAAATGGGTTTTGGGTATAATAGAACGAGGCTATGTACTCCAGTTCGCTCGAAGACCTCCTCGCTTTCATGGTGTGATCACCACCTCAGTTCGCAGCAAAGACGCAGACGTCTTGCGATTGGAGGTAAAGAATCTGTTGGCCAAGGGCGCCGTGGAAACGGTCCCCCCAACACAGAGCGAGTCAGGTTTTTACAGCCGTTACTTCCTCGTTCCAAAGAAGGATGGCGGTCTACGCCCCATCCTCGACCTCAGACAGCTGAATCGCGCCCTCATGAGACGGCCGTTCAGAATGCTTACACTAAAACAGATCCTCTCGCAGATACGCAAAGGGGACTGGTTTTGTTCACTAGATCTGAAGGATGCATACTTCCACATTCAGATCGCCCCCCATCACAGGCAATTCTTGAGATTCGCCTTCGAGGGAGTGGCATATCAATATACAGTCCTTCCGTTCGGACTGTCGTTAGCCCCTCGCACGTTTACAAGGTGCATGGACGCAGCACTTTCCCCTCTGAGACAGATGGGAATCCGCGTCCTGAACTATCTGGACGACTGGCTCATCCTAGCCCAGTCAGAAAGCGAGCTAACACACCACAGAGCCTTAATCCTCAGCCACTTAGAGTGCCTAGGACTCAAGGTCAATTTTGCCAAGAGCGTGCTGTCTCCCAGCCAACGCATTGCGTTCCTGGGAGCAGTTTTCGACTCATGTCAAATGAAGGCAGCAGTTGCGCCGCAGAGAGCCCAAGCCATTCGCAGGCTCGCGGCTTCCTTCAAAATAGGAGCCCTTCGCCCTCTCAAGGTTTTTCAGAAGATGCTCGGCCTTATGGCCTCAGCATCTCCAGTACTTCAGTTGGGTCTGCTTCAGATGCGCCCCCTGCAGTTCTGGTTGAAACCAAAGGTTCCTCCTCAAGCGTGGCGTTTGGGACGCCAGCGCATCAAGGTAAATCGGGCCTGTATAGCAGCCCTGGCTCCTTGGAGGTGCGCTCAATGGATGGAACAGGGCGTTCCCCTGGACTTGGTGGTCAGAAGGAAAGCGGTCTCGACAGACGCCTCCAACTTAGGTTGGGGGGCGCTGTGCGACGGCCAGCCTGCTTTCGGCCTATGGTCGAAAGCGGAGAGTCGCCTTCACATCAACTGCTTGGAAATGCTAGCAGTGTGTTTAGGCCTTCACACCCTTCTACCTGCGCTGAAGGGTCACCATGTCTTAGTCCGTTCGGACAGCATGACAGTGGTGTCCTTCATAAATCACCAAGGGGGCCTCTCGTCGAGACGTCTATTTACGATGGTAGAACGTCTCCTGAAATGGGCTCAGCTGCACTTCCGCTCTCTAAGAGCGACGCATGTGCCAGGCAAACTGAACCAGGGAGCAGACATGTTGTCTCGGAGCAACGTCTCCTCAGACGAATGGACGCTTCACCCTCACACGGTTCAGCAAATATGGGCTGTCTTTGGCAGGGCGCGAGTAGATCTTTTCGCCTCAAAAGACAATCATCACTGCCCAATTTATTTTTCGAAGGAACAGGACGCATTGACCCAAGAATGGCCCAATCTCCTGTTATACGCATTCCCTCCTATCGCTCTGCTGCCACAGGTCATCAGGCGAGTGCGGGAACAGAAACTCAAAGTCCTGTTAGTGGCTCCATTCTGGCAGAACCAGCATTGGTTTCCAGATCTTCCCAGGCTGCTCTCAAGAGCACCATGGCCCGTGCCACTGAGACGAGATCTCTTAACACAGGCGAACAGAACGATTTGGCACCCCCAACCGGAATTGTGGGCGCTGCACGTTTGGGCTCTAGACGGGAGCCTTTAAGTCTCCCTGAGTCGGTTTTGAGTACTATTTCACAAGCTAGAGCACCCTCTACGAGGCGGCTCTACGATCTCAAGTGGTCTGTCTTTTCCGCCTGGTGTTCCACCCGCGGTACGGACCCAATTTTATGTGACATATCTGTGATATTGTCCTTCTTGCAAGAGCTGTTGGATAAGGGGAGATCCCCCTCCACGCTCAAGGTCTATGTTGCAGCTATAGCGGTATTCCATGACCTTGTAAACGGTCAATCTGTGGGAAGGAACGACTTGGTCGTTCGTTTCTTAAAGGGGTCAAGGCGGATTAATCCCCCTCGCCCCATCACGGTTCCGTCTTGGGACTTACCCACAGTGTTGAGGGCCCTGAAGGGCCCTCCCTTCGAACCGCTTCAGTCCATAGGCCTTCGCCCCCTGACGTTGAAGACTGCCCTGCTATTGGCATTAGCATCAGTCAAACGCATGGGTGATTTACAGGCGCTCTCTGTGAGCCCCGTTTGCTTGGAATTCGGGCCAAATGACTCTAAGGTCATCCTGAAGCCAAAGCATGGGTATGTTCCCAAAAGTCTCTCTACACCCTTTAGAGACCAGATTATTTCCCTTTTGGCTCTTCCTCCTACGGAGCAAGACCAAGGATTTAACCCTCTCTGCCCTGTCAGGGCTCTGAGATGTTATATAGAGCGTTCTGCCCCTTTTAGGCAGTCAGAACAGCTGTTTGTATGTTTTGGTGGCCGCACCAAGGGGTGTTCGGTCACAAAACAGAGATTATCCAAATGGATTGTGGAAGCCATCACGCTGGCTTACTCCTCTTTGGGCCTACAATGTCCCATGGGAGTAAGGGCCCATTCGACGAGGGGCATCGCCTCGTCTTGGGCGTGGTCTAGCGGGGTTTCCATTGCAGAGATTTGTGCGGCGGCAGGCTGGGCCTCACCGTCCACATTTGCTAGATTTTATAACTTGGACGTTCCAGTCTTACAGACTCGGGTCCTTTCCACATAGTGGTATGTGTTACCAGTATATTATATGTAGTGCGTCTTGGCCTCTGTGGAGCTCCAAGTGTACTTATTCCTTGGAACGGATGTTTATCAGGCTATCTGATCGAACAAATTGGCCCTTATTAGCCCTTTAGTGCTAGGGTCATGTCAGTCGTTCCTCTACCTTAGCAACGGCGGGATTGTACTGGTTCCCCATAAGCGTCTTTACAGACGCAGTACGAGTGAAAGTATCGAAAGGGAACGTACTCGGTTACTTTCGTAACCTCGGTTCCCTGAGATACGGGAACGAGTACTGCGTTGCTGGCCGTGCTAGGTAGCTGCACGACTCAGTCGTCGCTTCAGTCGAAGTACCTGAGTTCCCTATGGCGAAATGCTCGCTTATATAGCCAGATGCTCCGCCCCTTTTGGCGCGATCGGGCGCGAATCATCGCCATAGGTTTGTGCATCTCCGCTGCCGAGCCATTGGTTCGTTTCTTTAACACTGCACGAACCAATGGCCGTGCAGTTACACTGCGTTATTGAAATGCTTCAGTCTCAGGAGAAAAGGAGCTTTTCCCATAAGCGTCTTTACAGACGCAGTACTCGTTCCCGTATCTCAGGGAACCGAGGTTACGAAAGTAACCGAGTACGTTTTTGGTACACAAAATGCTATTTCCTTTCTGCATTTGGTTTTATTGCCTGTAGGCACTCAGCTGAAGAAAATCAGAGCAAGCTGATAAAATTTGTGACTTTGTAGAAAGAAATTACTTGTTACAGTTTTCATTTCTGCACAGATAAGTGCATTTATTCGGGGTGACTATAACAGGAATAATGTTAGATCTGCACAATATTGAAAAATCTGTTCTATTGCTGCTTTCAATAAGGGGAAAGAGGAGAGCTTTTCATTTAATTTTAATGATGTTCTGAACAGTGAACGGTACATCAACATGTATCACAAAAATAAAATGGCAGGCAGGCGCTTAAAGGCATTTGTCAAGAAATGGCAAGTTATTTAAAATGATTCACAGCGTACAATTCCCACACGTACAATTACTCTCTTTCACACACACATATGAATGCAGACACATGCTCAACAGGAAGGCTAAATGAGTTATATAGTTAAAATACACTTTAAGCACACTTGCAGACTATGAAAGAAACACAGGTAGTGGAGACATCACCATGGACTGGACAGAGATTGACAGTGTTTTGTAGCCTATCCTGGTCATATTTTACCACCAAAAGATAAAGAATGATGCATAAAAAATTAAGCCTGTTTTAGACTACATTATTTGCATGACAATCAAGCACATTTCCCCTTAAACTGCCATTACTGTAATGTGACATTTTAATTGTAAATTATTTTCAGGGTGGGGTAGGGTTTCGGTAATGAGAACTAGATTTTTTCCCTGCATTACAGTAATAAGAAACATTTTCTTTCCTGCATTACGGTAATGACAATTAGATTTTTTTCCCTGCATTACGGTAATGAGAATTAGATTTTATTTTATTTTATTGCATTACGGTAATGATGATAAGATTTTCCACATCCATCGCGGTAGAAAGAATTACCTGCATACAGTAATGAGAATTAGATTTTTTTCTGCATTATGGTAATGATAACAAGATTTTTCCCCCTGAATTATGGTAGTGAGAATGCAAATTTATCCCCTGAAGTACGATAATGAAAATAATTTTTTTTATCCTGCATTACAATAATGAGAATTACATTTTCTTTCCTGCATTACGGCAATGAGAGTGAGATTTTTTCCCCCTGCATTACGGTAATGACAATTAGATTTTATTTTATTTCTGTATTTTTTTTGCATTACGGTAATGATAATAAGATTTTTCCCATCCATTATCGTACTGAGAATTAGATTTTTTCCCCCTGCATTACAGTAATGAGAATTAGATGTTTTTTTTCTGCATTATGGTAATGATAACACGATTTTCCCCCTGAATTATGGTAGTAAGAATGCGAATTTATCCCCTGAAGTACGATAATGAAAATGATTTATTTGATCCTGCATTACAATAATGAGAATTACATTTTCTTTCCTGCATTACGGCAATGAGAGTGAGATTTCCCCCCCCTGCATTACGGTAATGACAATTAGATTTTATTTTATTTTTGTATTTTTTTTGCATTACGGTAATGATAATAAGATTTTTCCCATCCATTATCATACTGAGAATTTGATTTTTTCCCCCTGCATTACAGTAATGAGAATTAGATGTTTTTTTCTGCATTATGGTAATGATAACAAGATTTCCCCCCTGAATTACAGTAGCAAGAATAACAATTTATTCCCTGAATTACGGTAATGAAAGTGATATTTTTTCTCTGCATTACAGAAATGACAATGAATTTTTTTTCCTACATTACAGTAATGAGAATGAGATTTTTTTTCTCTATTACAATAGTGAGAATGAGATTTCCCCCTGTATTATGGTAATAAGAATTAGATTTTTTCCCCTGCATTACAGTAATGAGAATCAGAATTTGTCCTGCATTACGGTAGTGAGAATGACAATTTCTTCCTGCGTTACGGAAATGAAAATTAGATTTCTTTACTTGCATTATAGTAACGAGATTTTTCTTACATTAATGTTAATCCTTTTTTACTTGTATAACAGTAGCAAGAGTAATATTTTTCATGCATTAAAATAATTTGAGTGGGATTTTTTTCTGCATTATAGAAGTATTATTTTTCTGTTGATAAGGTTAATATGACAATTAGATTTTTTTCCCCCTGCATGACAGTAATGAGAATAAGATTTTACTTCTTGCATTATAGTAAATTATAATTATTAAAATATTAAAATAATATGAATTCTGCCAAATGTTCTTAATTGTAAAGAAAATTATGTTACAGTCCATAAATATTCTTAGAAATAGACCTACTTTCATATTTTCTTTTAATTTTAGTGTGAAATATGACCTTAATGTGTTATTGACAGGTTCACCAAAATGCTATAGACTACTTAGGATCAGATTGAAGTGCAGATTTCAGCTCCAGGAAACATCATATAATTAGTGCTAAGATTGCAACAGAGCTCATTATAATCAATCAGCCTCTGAAGCGTTTCTACCGATCCTACTTCACTCAAGCAGCCTAACAAGTAAACTGCTCAAACCTCTTGAAATTTAAAACACTTCTACAGTATAAAGTCATCACTGCGTCACACATATCCACTGGAATATTAAAAAAGAGGCAGGACACAATTTAGCAGTATAAAGTTTGAGGTCAACGAGAAATGCATGCTTATTACAGATCTGGCCATTAAAAATGCGTCTATTTTCACGCGGCAGCCTGCAATTCGGCACGCGTGGGCACGCGTCCTGCCGCAGCGGCTTTTTTAGATTTTTTTACAACGTTGTTGCACTTCATATAATATCCACCAGGTGGCGCAAGGAACAACATTCTGTAGCCAAACACCATGGCCAGCTCTAGGGGGCGTTGGTCACAAATACCAGTACAATAGTTCAATGATTCCTCTTTCCTGAAATTATGGTTCAAACCAATAGCAAAAAGATAGCCTATTCATAAGCAGGTGCAGTTGTATTGTTATTTTGTTTTCTTTCTTTGTTTTCCTGACGAACATTTATTAGACTGCATCGGAAACAGAAATGTTAATTTCGGTTATTTTATTTCTCCAACCGACAACTGACGTAAACCGCTAAATTCGTTTTCAGGGATTAATTATACACAAGCAAGAAGCAGCATAAACATCAGAACCTCACGTGCAGAGCTTATGCACAGAGAAAAACCCAACAAACCTATATATAATAATAAATAAAATAGGCCCACATAAGAAATATATGTTTTTCTTTTCTGAATGAATAATAATTTAACAAATTAATAAGTAGCAAGCCTATATGCAGAATTTTAGGCAATTTCTGTGATGCGCCCTTAAACCAGCATCTTGTTTCCATTTTTTTTTTTTACAAATAGCCTACACGTTTTTTTTTAATTTTTTTTTATTTTTATTGTGATTGTACACAAATAACAGAAATATGTAAAATATCATAGTTTTAAGCAATGCCGTACTCTTGAACGAGTATTGTAAGCTGTATCCACTTTATTAAGGGGAAAAAAATCAAGTGATCCTGACGGCGCCGCGGGCAGTTAAATAACTCGACCTCTTTCACCTTCAGAATAAAATACATTATATATTTCAGCGTTTTAAAGCAACATCAAATTAAGATATGCATGTTTAAGAGGTAGTTCGTCTTTTTCTTTTTCTAAGATACACAATTTTAGATACACTGACAATTAATTTGAGTAGAGACAGATAGAAATGGGAAGGATAAATATAAACTACAGTATTTTTGCGATTTTGGTGCTTAGAAATTTATTCTAAGCGGGCCGCGGGCGAATAATATAGTTAATATAGCGCGGAGCGGGTGGATGCGGAATAAAACCTCGTGGAAGCGGGACTGGAAAAGCACTTTGTTATATCCTATAGACTATTTAGATACTTCATCATCAAGCAAAAATTTATTCATAAGCAGGAGCAGTTTTATTATTATTTTCTTTTATTTTTTTCCTGTTGAACTTTTATTAGACTGCATTGAAAATAGAAATGTTAATTTCTGTTTTTTTTTTTCCAAACGACAACCGACGCGTTTAGTTATTATTAACGACAAGATTGTGTTAAATTACATTTAAATTGAAACGTGGCTGTGACACATTAATAACAGTTAAATTCGTTTTGAGGGGTTAATTGTACACAAGCAAAAAGCAGCATAAACATCAGAACATCACGCGCAGATCTTATGCACAGAGAAAACCCAAAAAAGCTGTATGTAAAATAAATAAAAATGCCCATATGCGAAATATAAATTTCTTAATGAATAATAATTTAACAAAACGAAATAAAATAAAATTAATAAGTAGCAAGCCTATATGCAGAATTGTAGGCAATTTCTGTGACGCGCCCTTGAACCAGCATCTTGTTTACATTTTTTTTTTTTTTTACAAATAGCATACACATCTGTTTTTTCGTTGTGATTGTACACAAATAACAGAAATATGTAAAATAGCATAGTTTTGAGCAATCCCTTACTCTTGAACGAGTATTGTAAGCTGTATCCACTTAATTAAAAGGGGAAAAAAACGTGATCCTGACGGCGCCGCAGGCAGTTAAATAACTGGACCACTTTCACCTTCAGAATAAAACACATTATATATTTCAGCGTTTTAAAGCAACATCAAATTAAGATATGCATGTTTAAGAGGTGGTTCCTCTTTTTCTTTTTCTAAGATACACAATTTTAGATACACTGACAATCAATTTGAGTAGAAAGGAATAGAAATGGAGAGGTTAAATATAAACTACAGTTTTTATAGAGTTAAAAATTTATTTATTTATTTATTAGTATTATTACTATTATTATTTTGATTTGTTTTTGCGATTTTGGTGCTTAGAAAATTTATTCTAAGCGGGCAGCGGGCGAATAATATAGTTAATATAGCGGGAGCGGGTGGATGCGGAATAAAACCTTGTGGAATCGGGACTGGAAAAGCACTTTATTGTTATATCCTGTAGACTATACTTCATCATCAAGCATGGGCGTCGGAAGCAAAATAAATGTGGGTGGGTCCTCCCCCAGAAAAATAAATACTTTAGTATATGCCATTTTCTGTAGTCTGGTGCCTTTTATTTAATGTTTTTACACAATGCAAATACTCCATATTTACAAATATTACAAAAGACGGCTATACTGCAACATTTTCAGTGGCGTAAGTGATAATACGAGTAACATATCGTTTTTGACGCGGGAGACCCGAGTTCGCATCCGCCTTTTGGTGAAATCATTTTCGAAATCGTCTCCCTTTTCACTTATATCATATCGGAAAGGCATTTGTTTATTAGTTAATTAATGAAATAATTGAAAAGTTGAAATAAAGTATCAACTAGGGTTAGGTCACCTACCGTAAGTGTATCTGAGCACTATACTTTTAGGAGTGTTAATAATTAATTTTATTATTATTGTTATTGTTATTGTTATTATTATTATTATTATTATTATTATTATTATTATTATTATTATTATTATTATTATTGTCTTTAGATTTGTTCTTACATTTTGATGCCGTACATTATTATGACGCACTGCCCATGCAGTTTTTTTTTTTCTTTTTTCTTAAAAACTAATTGAATTGAAAGGGAAGAAACCCATGTAGATTTGGCCTAATGTCCATAAATACTAGCCTAGTATTATATCCTAATATAGAAAATAATTTAGACAAATAAACAGAAGGCTCACTTTTCAAAACAATAAAGCTTAGCCTATATGACTGACAACGAATACAACAATTGTTAAGTATCAAATCGACCAGACACCGAAACAGTTTCTTTCCTCAGGCAATCCATCTCATGAACACTTGATCGTGCAACATACAACACTATACATTCTTTATTCATTTTTCCGTTATTTATTTAAAGCACATACTTACTTCTATTCAAATGTCTTTGCTATTTTTGCACATTGTCTGTCTTGTATACCTCTATATTGTTATTTTTATAATATGTATCGTCTTGTCACTGTCATTCTGTAGCACTGTGGAGCTCTGTCACAAAAACAAATTCCTAGTATGTGCAAACATACCTGGCAATATAGCTCATTCTGATTCTGATTCTGATTCTGAAAAGTGCTCCAGTGAGTTATGCAATTTTTTTCCACCTTTTTTTCTTTTTCTTTTTTTTTTTAAGTGGAAAAGTAGTTCTTCTATTTCGGAGAAGTTCATTAAGTCTGTCTCTTAACAGCTTCCAGTCACGAACTGCGGGTTGAATCTCCGACCAACGATCAGTAAAAGTTTTTTTTTTATTTTTTATTTTTTATTTTTTATTTTTTATCTTTAAACAGCTCCGATTTACATCATTTTAGCCTGGAACTAGGCTTAAGTCTGTTCTGGGAAACCAAAGGGAAGTGTATTTTTTTTTTTTTTTTTCAGTTTTCTGAAAAGTAGCCGTTAATGAGGCATCAGAGTTAAGCGGCATGCAGTATAAAGAGCGAAATGTTTATGAATGGCAGAGTGGGGGTGGGGTGGGGTGTTGAATGCTGTCTGTTGCCTTGTTGTAATCAACATTTGGAGACTTGGGGGTGCTGGGGGCGGATTCCGACTGCATTCAGTTGCATTTCGAATTCAGCATTCAAATGCATGCCAGGGAGAAGGGGAAAGCTTTCCTCACACGCTCCACTTTTTTCAAAACATTAGTGTCCAACCTGACAAGCGGGTCAGTGGATAAACAACCCGAACCGGACCGTTTTCAAATAACCCACCCGCAACTCGGACCGCAGAATAAAAAAAATAAATATTGTACCCGACCCGCCTCCTGACCCGTATGTTTAATACTAAAGTGATTAAGCTGTGGAGATGCAGTCTGAAATATCCCGACATCAGAAATCCATTGGTGTACAAGCTAAAAAATAAAATTAAAATAAAACAATGTGTCCTGTTGTAAAGTCGTTGCCGTATTGTTGTGTATGAAGTTCAGATGTTATTATTTTAAGAAATATATATGTTTTAGGATTCTCCTTATTTTTGTTTTAGACATCCATCAATTACGGTGAATAAAAAAAATTCCGCGCTGGTGGAAACAAGACTTTCGCTTCTACTTTTGAGACCGGTGTTCGGACGTTTTTCTAAAAAAAAAAATAAGAATTCAAAATTCAAAATTTATTGTCATAAAAACAGAAGGTGAATATAATTCAAAAAATGTTAAGTATTTGCTGATTAAAGAAAACATGAAGGATGCCGCTTAATATTTGGCTTTTACGTGAACTTTAAAGCATATCCCTCATTCCATTTGTTTTCTTTGTTTTGTAATCTTTATATTATTTTCGTGAAATGTATTTTTGCTCAACATGCATTTCTCGTGGCCACGAGTTTAATGAATAAACCAACCTGCGTGACATTAGTAACCCAGAATTATTTGAGATATTTCGTTTTGAGTTAAGAAATTGTTTGCCTATATTAATTGTTATAGAAATTAATACAATATTAAATAATTATACAGGCGATGCTGTATATGCTAATGCTGTCTGTGCGCAATGTAGACAGCTTTCACAAGTGTTTACATGTATTACATGTTGGCCTACTTCAAATTAAATAGCCCTGCAAGAAACATTTCATGCATCCCACAATCTTGTCCATTGACTGACCTTCTTTTTTTCCCATTATATTTGTATTATTCGTTTGTATTCGTTATTTTTTCCTTCATTTTGATCTCGTTACATAACATTCTGAATGTAAATGATACTGTAAAGGTGCTATGACTGGGGTTTTTACTGGAATGCAGTTTAAAGGTTAAATTTAACATATATTGTATTTTATTAAGTCTAACTAATAGACAAATAACTGAAGAGTGAATCATTCACGTAGTTTCATTTGGAAATAATTTATCGTCACACAGTAAAATAGGCCTACATTCCTTCTCTTAACTAAAGAATTGAACATATAAAATATGAATTGAACATATTTTATTTTGTTTAGTCTAATTAACAGACTAGACTATATAAATATTAAACTGTTTTACTGAGAAATGAATCATTCACGTAGTTTCATTTGTAAATGAAAACATCATGTATCGTCACACACGGGGATAAATACAATCAAAAAGTCAAAACGAAATTGGCATAATTGTCAGGCGTTAAAAATAAATAGCCCTAACCAGGTATTGAAATAATAATAACCTATAATAAGAATAAATAATAAGTGATTTAGAGCTATCTACTTTTTTCTTTATTGTGAATCGCTTAACCTAAATAACTTTATATATGCTATTTGGCATATATTTAGCAAATATTGTGAACTACAATTATGCCAATAAAGTTTTGACTTTATGATTGTATTAATGCCCGTGTGTGACCATACGATTTACAAATGGAACGTGAATGATTCACTCGACAATGAAACACTATATAGGTTATAATTAGACTAAAAATGAATATATGCCATATAGTATAATCAAAGCTTTCATGGCATGTCAGCATTTATCATTTAGATTCGGAATGTTAAGAGATCGAAATTAAGGGGGACATACTGAATATAAACGAATAATACATTTATTACAGAAAAAAAGGATCAATTAATGGATAAGACTTAAGGATGCATAAAATGTTTCTTGCAGGGCTATTTAATTTGAAGTACTTATATGTAATAAATTCTTGATAAACTTTTGAATGCTGTCTACATCGCGCACAGACATTCGCATATACAGCATTGCCTATTGTTAATATATAACTTAATATTGCATTAATTTCTATAACAATTAATAAAAACATTTCTTAACTCAAAATAAAAAATATTAATAAACCTATCTCTGATAATCCTGGGTTATGGTTACGCAGGTTTGTTTATGCATTAAACATAAGGATGTCGTTACCTCGACAAAATAATCTTGTGGCCACGACATAATATGACATTCCCAGGAATTAATATCTCGTGGCAATGACAAAAAGTAATATGACGTTCCTAGGAATTCATTTGTGTGGCCACGACAAACATAAGTGAACCGAAGGTGTCCCCTCCAGGTTACCGTACCTTTTAGTTTGCAGCAATGTTTTCAGCCTGCTCCAGTCCAGTGCGTTACATGACTGCCCCCTACTGATCATGTCTTTCCTATGTCATTGTATTTTCCGTGTTCCTTTGGAATACACCGGCGTCACGCGAGACCACTTTACTTCCCGCGCGCATTTTAAATGGCCAGATCTGTACTTATCAGGTATTTGACAATGCATATACATATGTTTATGTTAATTTTATTAATTCTCCTCTACAGCTTCTCTTGGTCTCTGGCATGTCAATTTTTATGATTGATTGGTTGGTAGAGAAGCATAATGTGTCCCATCACAAGAAAAAATAAAATAAATATGAGACATTGTCCCCAACATAAACACCCACACACATAAATATTGGTTTTAGCAGGCAATACAACAACTACCAAAGTCAGCCCCACTGGCCACGTTTGTGCTGGGTTTTAATTTTGCACCGTTTGTATTTGACATTAAACTAAGGGTTCATTCTTGGTGTTCAATGCTTCAAAAAGCCAATGTTTTCATATCTTTGTTCCTTCTCATTTGACCTTCTTTGACACAGGCGTACTCACTCTCACAATAAATATTCATACAAGCATAAATATTACATGGCAGTCAAGTCTCCGGCACATCCAAGCGTGGTTTGAAGTGTTTCAGAGCACAACCAAACACAATGGCTCTTTGTTCTGTGGCTCTTCACACTGCACTACCATTTATTTGCACCATGTCTAGACATCAGTCACGCGTTACATCATTAATTATTTTGAATGTAACATTGGGTTTCATCTCATTCACATTATCAAATATATTATCACTGCTTTTGTTTTTAGCCCATATTGGCTGTAATAACTTAAGCTTATATGTAGCATACAACTGTGCCAACATGCACAAATTTAACCGAATCTAATAAAGGGGCTGTTTTTGTTTCTTAAATTTACTGTAAACCTGGACACAACATTTATTACATGATATTTACAGCGTATTAATGGAATAGTTCACTCAAATCTGTCAATTACTCATCGTCATGCCATTCCACATCTATATTCATTGAATTGCAGTCTGTTCCTGACATAAAACTAATGAAAGAGTTGCATGGACTACTTTTATGATGATATATGGTGCATGTATGATGCTTTTTAGTCCATTTCAGAGCTTGAAAGCCTTTCAGTGATTGGAAAAAAAAGCAGCATGAACATTTTTCATCTGTATTTTTATAGTATATAAAAATTTGGAATGACAAGTTGAGTAAATGATGAAAAAATTAAAATGTTTATTGTTGCGTGATTCCTCATGGGAGCGTATGAGAGCTTTATTGTTCTTGGAATGGCCTTACTTAATTCTTTTAACGTTAAATGAGTATTCATAATGCCAAAAAACCATTACGAAACGTTTATGATGTTGTAGATAACGACAGACTTGATATGTTCACTATGTCTGAGCTACTGAGTACAAACACGCACACACTCACACTTTTGACCTCTGTCAAACACACAGTTATGGAATCAGTGCATATACAGTAGAAATAAGGGATATTTGGAAAACTGTACACATTTTGTTGAATATTCATGCTGGCAGAGGCAATGAATTTCTTTAGATTGTGTATTTGACCTATGTCACACTCACACACATACAGCACACACAAACATGTAAACACTTTCCTGGACAGAATGTTCATGAGAACGTTTGGCTACCAAAGATGAGTCTCCCGGATCTCTGAGATAATGTTACTGGCTTTCTTGAGCGCCTAAAGGAGAAGAAACAAACAGCAGAATTAGTAACACATTCTAAAGTACCTAGTAACTACCAAAGTTTTCTTTTTAATTATTATTTTAATTGGTTGCTTATTTCTACTGTTGCTCAGAAATTATCATAAATATATATCCAGTATCTCACAGAAGTAAGTACACCCCTCACATTTCAGCAACCATTTTAGTATATCTTCTCAAGGGACAATACTATAGAAATGAAACTTGGATATATTTTAGAGTAGTCAATGTGCAGCTTGTATATCAGTATAGATTTACTATCCTCTGAAAATAACTCAACATACAGCCATTATTGTCAAAATAACTGGCAACAAAAGTGAGTACACCCTAAGTGAACTTGTCCAAAGTGTCAATATATTGTGTTAGCACCATTGTCATCTGGCACTGCCTTAATCACCCTGGGCATGGAATTGATCAGAGCTGCACAGGTTGTTTCTGGGATCCTCTTCCACTCCTCACAGAGCAGCTGGACGTTAGACACATGGTGCTTCTCCACCTTATGCTTGAGGATGTCCCACAGGTGCTTAATAGGGTTCAAGTCTGGAGACATACTTGGCCACTCCATCACCTTCACCTTCAGCTTCCTCAGCAAGGCAGTTGTCATCTTGGTGGTTGTGTTTGGGATCATTATTATGTTGGAAAACTGCCGTTCGGTCTAGTTTCTGAAGGGAAGACTTCATGTTCTGCTTTAGAATGTACAGTACATAATGGAATCCATGTTTCCCTCAATGAACTGCAGCTCCCACCTGCTACCACCACCATGCTTGACTGTAGGCAAGACACAATTTTCTTGGTACTCCTCACCAGGGCATTGCCACACATGCTGGACACCATCTAAGTCCAAACAAGTTTATCTTAGAGTCTCATCAGACTGCAGGACATGGTTTCAGTAATTAATGCTCTTGGACAGGTTGTCTTCAGCAAACTGTTTGCGGGCTTCCTTGTGAGCCAGCTTCAGATGAGGCTTCCTTCTGGGACGATGCCTATGCAAACGGACTTGTTGCAGTGTGCGGCATATGGTCTGAACACTGACAAGCTGACCTTTTACTTCTGCAACCTTTAAAGCAATGCTAGCAGCACTCATGCGTCTGTTTTATGAAGCCAGGTTTTGCACCTGACGCACAGAACGAGTGCTCAACTTCGTTGATCGACCCTTGCAAGACCTGTTCCAAATGGAACCCATCTTGGAAACCTCTGTATGACCCTGACCACTGTAGTGTAACCCAGTTTCAGGGTGTTACTGAACCTCTAATAGTCTTGGCCATCTTTGTGGAGAGCAACAATTCTAATTCTCAAATCCTCAGAGAGTTCTTTGTCATGAGATGCCATGTTGAACATCCAGTGGTCAGTATGAGAGAATAAAGCCCCTAAGCCCCTAAGCCCCTAATTTTAACTGCTCTAATACAAGATACACAACTTTGTATGGTCCTGTCAAGCAGACAAAAACACAAACATGATGAATAGGACATGTGGCTTTGCATGGTTAAACAACATACTGCTGTTATTACTTAGGGTGTACTCACTTTTGTTGCCCGCTATTTTGACAATAATGCCTGAATGTTGAGTTATTTTCAGAGGCCAGTAAATCTATACTGCTATACAAGCTGCACATTGACTACTCTAAAATATATCCAAGTTTAATTTCTATAGTATTGTCCCTTTAGCAGATATACTAAAATGGTTGCTGAAATGTGAGGGGTGTACTCACTTTTGTGAGATACTGTATATATTTATATTCTTAAATGCAATAGTTACATTAATTAAACTATTTTCTGATGTTTTTGCACAAAACTTGTACTAGTGACTAAGACTGAATTTTGTTGATAATTTATTTTTGTTAAAAAAAACTTGATATTGTTTGTATCAAAATTAAACCTTTCTCTTTTGACATAAAACAATTGAGTACTGCAATACGGGAGATATAATTGTCACTCATCTTAAAAACGGATGACAGCAAAGTTTGTCTTGTTGTCAAAGTTTGTCTTAAAATTGTCCAACAAGTCAAGTGGAAAAATTATGTTATTTCATATTAAATAAATAACACTATATAAAAATAAGTGTCTAACAATGAAGATAAAACTCTCATGCTATTTGTATATTGTTAAGAGTTTTTTCCCCTTAATGTTTGGTCACACCACAGGACAAATTTACAGTAAATTTCAGTAAAAATGTACAAAAAAAAAAGCATTTTTACTGCCTATTTGTCAACTACCTATATATAATATTAACACATTTCTAAGACCAGTGTAAATGTGATTTTTGTGTAGATGTAATGTCAGTTGGTTAAGAATAAATTTCAGTGCAACCTACTGATGAATCATGATTTCAGCATAAAGCCTTTCAGTCACACTTTAGGGATCAATTTTCACTATTAACTAACTATTAACTACGACTTTTGCCTCAATAAAGTCCTAATTTGCTGCTTATTAATAGTTAGTGAAGTAGTTGTTAAGTTTAAATATGGGGTAGGATTACTGGTCATGCAGAATAAGACATTAATAAGTGCTTTGTGAGTACTAATAAACATCCAATATGCTAGTAATATGCTTGCTAATAAGCAACTAGTTAATAGTGAGAATTGGTCCTTAAAATAAAGTGTTACCAGACTTTTGTATGCCGTTTTTACACACAAGTTTGCACAAAAACTTAGTTTATGAGACTCGCTGTCTGCTAAAATAGCTTCATTATAGAGATATCTTTTTATTAGCTTACTAACTACTTGTGTACAAAATGTTTAGCCACTTTAAACTACAGTCCATTAATAAGTATCTTATAAATTGTCAAAACAACTTTTAAAATGCTTTCTATGAATGCAATAAATGCAGAAAATTGAACCTGATACAATTTTTTTATGACGAAAGGAAGTTTCAGAGGCAGTGTAAACATGATTGACACAATGTGAGTTCATATTTATTTTTTTAATGTTCGAATTTTGGACTCTGCAAGGAGCTTTAATATGGTTAGATGTTTGTTGAAAACACATACTGTGCACACAAAAAACATAACTGTGCTCAAAAACAGCTAGACATAGCACAGTAACTTGTACAGAGAACAGTATGCAAGGCTGACATTAGCTATACTGCGTCAAAACGCCCACCACACACCAACTATCAGGTGCAATGGATTGGAAGAGGTGTCTAGTTTTTAAAAGTCAGACTACTATTAACTTGACATGGCATCTGAAACTGCCAAAGACGCCTGGCTCGATGTGCATGGCTGTTGTGGCAGTGTTTTAGATGGGATGGTTTTGAAGTTTTATGAGGGTAAAAACAGCCTAACGGCTAAAAGCACAGCAAACTCTTGTGAATTGAAATACTGCTGCTAAATATATACAGCCACAAGTAGTAGTCATGCATTATATATATATATATATATATATAGAGAGAGAGAGAGAGAGAGAGAGAGAGAGAGAGAGAGAGAGAGAGTCTTTAAAATTACAAATTCTACATCAACTACAGCAAAAGTGTGATTTATAAGAACTTTTATTTGATTATATAACTTTATGTAATAATTTGTTTGCAACATTTGAGAATTAACAGTTTTAACTGAAATTAATTGACTGAACTAATTTCCTTTGAACTTTTAACTCATGACTGCTCAAAAACAGTAACATTTTTTAAAATCTACATATTACTTTTCTAACAAAATAACATTAATATTAATCTCAGATGTTTTCAAAAATATATTCATATTACTGACATCAATTTTCATTCACAGATTCACAAAAAGTAGTTTTTCACGCAGCAATGGTTTCTCAATAGGCATACATATAAATTTTTGTCAACAAAATTTAGAATACAACACATCACTGATAACCGATAACCGATAAATGATATTAACATTATACATTATTTTATCTTAATAAATGTAAAATATGACACCACTGATAACTGATAAATGGCTAATATTAACATTATACACTATTTTATCTTAATAAATATAGAATATGATACACCACCAATAACTGATAACCTATAGATGGCTGACAATAACATTATACACTATTTTATCTTAATAAACTTAGAGTATGACACACCACTGTAACCGATAAATGGTTGATATTAACATTATACACTACTTTATCTTAATAAATTAAGAATATATGACACACCACTGATAACCGATAACCGATGAATGGACGATATTAACATTATTCACCATTTTATCTTAAGAAATTTAGAATACAACACACCACTGATAACCGGTAAATGGCAGATATTAACATTATACATTATTTTATCTTAATAAATTTAGAATATGACACCACTGATAACTGATAAATGGCCAATATTAACATTATACACTATTTTATCTTAATAAATTCAAAATACGACACACCACAGATAACCTATAGATGGCTGATACTAACATTAAAGGTGCATCTCAATATATTAGAATGTCGTGGAAAAGTTCATTTATTTCAGTAATTCAACTCAAATTGTGAAACACATGTAATAAATAAATTCAATGCACACAGACTGAAGTAGTTTAAGTCTTTAGTTCTTTTAATTGTGATGATTTGGCTCACATTTAACAAAAACCCACCAATTCACATTATCTCAACAAATTAGAATACTTCATAAGACCAATAAAAAGCATTTTTAGTGAATTGTTGGCCTTCTGGAAAGTATGTTCATTCACTGTATGTGTACTCAATACTTGGTAGGGGCTTCTTTTGCTTTAATTACTGCCTCAATTCGGCGTGGCATGGAGGTGGCCTTCAGCTCATCTGCATTTTTTGGTCTCTTGTTTCTCATTTTCCTCTTGACAATACCCCATAGATTCTCTTTGGGGTTCAGGTCAAGCACACCAACACCATGGTCATTTAACCAACTTTTGGTTCTTTTGCCAGTGTGGGCAGGTGCTAAATCCTGCTGGAAAATGAAATCAGCATCTTTAAAAAGCTGGTCAGCAAAAGGAAGCATGAAGTGCTCTAAACTTTCTTGGTAAATGGGTGCAGTGTGTTTGGTTTTCAAAAAACACAGTGGACCGACACCAGCAGCTGACATTGAACCCCAAATCATCACAGAATGTGGAAAATTAACACTGGACTTCAAGCAACTTGGGCTATGAGCTTCTCCACCCTTCCTCCAGACTCTAGGACCTTGGTTTCCAAATGAAATACAAAACTTGCTCTCATCTGAAAAGAGGACTTTGGACCACTGGGCAACAGTCCATTTCTTCTTCTTCGCCCAGCTAAGACGCCTCTGACGTTGTCTGTGGTTCAGGAGTGGCTTAACAAGAGGAATACGACAACTGTAGCCAAATTCCTGACCCGTCTGTGTGTGGTGGCTCTTGATGCATTGACCCCAGCCTCAGTCCATTCCTTGTGAAGTACACCCAAATTCTTAATTTTAGATTTTGCTTGACAAGCCTCTCAAGGCTGCGGTTCTCTCGTTGGTTGTGCATCTTTTTTTTCCACACTTTTTCCTTCCACTCAACTTTCTGTTAACATGCTTGTGAACAGCCAGCTTCTTTGGTAATGAATGTTTGTGGCTAATTGTACGGGTGTCAATGATTGTCTTCCCCATGATTGTGTAGCCTAGTGAACCGAACTGAGAGATTATTTTGAAGGCTCAGGAAACCTTTGCAGGTCTTTTGAGTTGATGAGCTAATTGGCATGTCACCATATTCTAATTTGTTGAGATAGTTAATTGGTGGGTTTTTGTTAAATGTGAGCCAAATCATCACAATTAAAAGAACCAAAGACTTAAACTACTTCAGTCTGTGTGCATTGAATTTATTTCATAGACGAGTTTGACAATTTGAGTTGAATTACTGAAATAAATGAACTTTTCCATGACATTCTAATTTATTGAGATGCACCTGTATACGCTATTTTATCTTAAGAAATTTAGAATACGACACACCTCTGATAACCGATAAATGGTTGATATTAACATTATACACTACTTTATCTGACTTTTTTTTATTCAATTTGTATATAACATTTTATGAAATTAAATGTTTATTTATCTCTTCCAGGTCAAAACTTATCCCAATGCATTAAAAAGTTTAAATGTACTTCATAAACACAGACGTACCTCGAGCATTTGAGCAACCTCCGTGCGCTGCTGAGCAGTTTCCTGAGACTCGATGAGCAGCTCCTGCAGCAGAGGCTGTTTGTACAGCTGACCGACCAGCTCACTCTGCAAATGCTCCTTCACATAATTCACCAGAAAATGCATCACCGTCTTTGGCACACTACAGAAAGCAGAAAAAAAAGATCAGATGAGAAGTGACTCCTGGTTATTCAGTAATTTGGCTCCCGTACAGACAGGCACTATGAATCTGACCTGTCCTGGATACTCTTGCGCACGATCAGGAAGTAGCACTTAATGAGCCGCTGGATGACCTCACAGTCCCTCTGCTCTCGTGAGCTCAGTTTGCGGGATATTGGCACGGCCTACAAAAGCATTTTCAGAAGTTGTTAGTCTTTCACGGTATTTTTTGAACATGCAGGTATTGAAGTTATGAGATAGTACCGTGTCCAACAGGTTGACAGCTTTAGTGGGACTCCCAAACCCTGGCACAGGGCCTTTTTCTTCTGACGGCATCTTTTCATTCTTCCATCGCTTACCTCCATCGCCAGCCTCCGCCTGTGAAAGAGACGATAAAACAAAAACTAATTCTGTTTGGATTTGAAGAAAGAGAGAGATAGAGACGTAGAGAGAGAGTTTCGGTACCTGCTGGCTGTTGACAGATGCAGACACTTGGGCAGCGTCTGTGAAATCAGGATGTTTGGTGTTTATATAGGCCAGCTCGATTGCAACTAGATGATGAACCTGAGAAGAAGTAAACATCATGACACATTTTCAGAATTAGCCAAACGTGTGCTGTGAATGTGTCAAACGATCAGGGTTTTTTAATGTATGATACATCATGTGTGTGTTTGAGGTAGAGATGAAGCAAATTCAAATTCTGGCCGATATCAAGTTTTATGTTACCACCAATATCCAATAAATGGCTGATATTAACATTATACATAATTAAAAATAAATGAATAAATAAAACACCAAAAATTTAAATCACATTTACTGTTATGTAATTTTCTAATTGATTATTTTTGGTGATTTTGCAAGAAGTTCAAGTTGGTCAGGCAAACATTGGTTTGAAAGTGAGTTTTGTGTGAGATGTGCTTCATGCATCACTATACTATTGATAATAGACAATGGACTTTTTGCCTGTTAAATTGTGCAGAAATGACAGCACCTTAAATTATATGTTCGTTTGATTATGATTTGATAAAAACTACAATTAGTAGTGCTGTTTTTAGTGTTTTTAAAAATTACCTTTAAGAGTGTTGGATGATGGTGAAGTTAAATGAAATGTAACAATAGGGGAAATAAGCACACACAATTGCATATCCAGTACTAACTGATACCAATTAGTAAAAAAAAAAAAATGGATAATATAAATAACGTGATAATTATTTTAATGTTACCACTGATAACTGACAACACACCACCGATAATCGATAAATTGCCGATATTAACATTATACACTATTTTATGTTAAATTTAGAATATGACACACCACCAATAACCGATAAATGACCAATATTATCATTATACGCTATTTTATGTTAAATTTAAAATATGACACACCACTGATAACCGATAAATGACCAATATTATCATTATACGCTATTTTATGTTAAATTAAAAATATGACACACCACTGATAACCGATAAATGGCCGATATTAACATTATACACAATTTTTCTTAATAAATTTAGAATATGACACACCACTAATAACCGATAAATGGATGATATTAACATTTGACACTATTTTATCTTAATAAATTTAGAATATGACACACCACTAATAACTGATAAATGGATGATATTAACATTTTACACTATTTTATCTTAATAAATTTAGAATATGACACACCACTAATAACCGATAAATGGATGATATTAACATTTGACACTATTTTATCTTAATAAATTTAGAATATGACACACCACTAATAACTGATAAATGGATGATATTAACATTTTACACTATTTTATCTTAATAAATTTAGAATATGACACACCACTAATAACTGATAAATGGATGATATTAACATTTTACACTATTTTATCTTAATAAATTTAGAATATGACACACCACTAATAAGCAATAAATGGATGATATTAACATCATACCCCATTTTATCTTAAATTTAGAATATGATACACTACCGATAACCGATAAATGGGCCATATTAACATTAAACACTTTTTTATCTTAATAAATTTAGAATATGACACACCACTACTAACCGATAAATCGATGATATTAACATGATACATTTTTTTAACTTAATAAATGTAGAATACGACACTTCACTGATAACCGATAAATGGTTAATAATAACATTATACTCTATTTTATCTTGTTACATTTGGAATACAACACACCACTGATAACTTTTAACCGATAAATGGACGTTATTAATATTACACACTATTTTATCTGAATAAATTTAGAATACAACACAGCACTGATAACCGGTAAATGGCTGATACTAACATTACACACTATTTTATCTGAATAAATTTAGAATACGACACTCCACTGATAACCGATAACCAGTAACCAATAAATGGATGATATTCTATCTATATATGAATTTAAAGAGAAGGACAAACATTATTCAGATAAATGTCTAAATACAGATCTGTGCATAAGTATTTACATATTGAATTGTAAATACAGCCTAACAGACTTGCTCATTATCTTGACACGCGTGGTGTTTACAAAGGATCTAATGAGCAATATTCTGAAAAGAAGCTGACTATTAATAATACATATGAAATATGTTTGGTAATGTATTATTGTAAAGTAAATGTTTTACAATTTTAAAGCAGCATAAAAAATGTTTTAAAGCAAACCTAATGACACTTGGCCATAATTTGATTTCATTGTGATTGAAAAAAATGTAAATTTGAGCAATTTTTGTGACTTGAACTTAGAAACTGTTGAAACAATATCAATGAATCCATTTCAAATTGGACTGAAAATTGGACATGAGAGTGAGGACTTGTACTTGAATCATGTATTTATTATTCATACATTTTGGTCTTTTATCATTCCAATGTTTCTACTGTTTTATGAAAGGTTGCATTCTATCTAAGAAGAGCCCTTAAGCATGATTAAATTACTGTTGGTGTGTTACTGTGCAGCTACAGGCATGTGTTCCTACCATCTCATTGGTAATGGGCAGGCGTTTCCTGAGTAAGCTGGTAACCACCTCCACAATCGAGTCATGCAGTTTAGGAAACCGCAGGAGCTCCTTCAGACATAAACAAACACACACACATACGGCAGGTTAGCTATCAATAATTTAAAGCATTTTTACATTTCCTGTGTCAAAACATAATATTCGCCCAACACATTTCCAAATATTATGAGCATCCAAACTGTTGTCCGCTTTCCCTCCAGCACAGATTCTGGCATTAAATTTATGTATATAACAGAGGAAACTGAAAAAAAAAATGTTTAATGTAAAACAAATGTACACATTGAAGGCAGAAGGACAGAGAAGATAAGAGCAGAATGAGGAGCAGAATCCTAATGCAGCTTGTTCTGAGTCCGTGAGTGTGTCAATCTGTTGTGCCTGGAAAAAGCTTTCACTCTCCTCTTCACATTTCATTTTGTAGAAACGGGAAACAGATTTTTTCTTGCTTGTTTGAAATAACAGAGTCTGATGTACTATGCAGAAAACATTCCAACATTCATGCCACAAAGCTTCCTCTCTCGTTCATCCAAAATATTTATGAAAATTGGTATTGGCGGCACAAACACATTAAAGGAATAGTTCACACAGAAATAAAAAAAAAATGCTGGAAATGTACTCATCATCAGGCCATCTAAGATGTAGATATGTTTGTTTATTAATGGGAACAGATTTGGAGAAATGTAACATTACAGCACTTGCTCAGCAGAGGATCCTCTGCAGTGAATGGGTGCCGTCAGAATGAACAGCTTTTGGCTTCGCAAGACATTAACTGATGGACTGGAGTGGTGTGGATTACTTGAGGATTATTGTGATGTTATCAGCTGTTTGGAATATCATTCTGACGGCACCCATTCACTCCATTGGTGAGCAAGTGATGGAATCCTACATTTCGCCAAATCTGATGATGGTCTGATCTCGGATGGGAATAAATCTTCATGAATTTTCCCATTTTTTTGAGTGAACTATTCCTTTAATATCTAACTACATGTTATAATATAAGCGTGGATGTTCTGCATCAAATATTAATAGTCAGCGAAGCACCTGTGTGCTGTAGGCAGAGCAGTGCTGGATGATTCTCTGAAGTTCCTCGTGCACACCTCTGATAACCGATAAATGGTTGATATTAACATTATACACTACTTTATCTGACTTTTTTTTATTCAATTTGTATATAACATTTTATGAAATTAAATGTTTATTTATCTCTTCCAGGTCAAAACTTATCCCAATGCATTAAAAAGTTTAAATGTACTTCATAAACACAGACGTACCTCGAGCATTTGAGCAACCTCCGTGCGCTGCTGAGCAGTTTCCTGAGACTCGATGAGCAGCTCCTGCAGCAGAGGCTGTTTGTACAGCTGACCGACCAGCTCACTCTGCAAATGCTCCTTCACATAATTCACCAGAAAATGCATCACCGTCTTTGGCACACTACAGAAAGCAGAAAAAAAAGATCAGATGAGAAGTGACTCCTGGTTATTCAGTAATTTGGCTCCCGTACAGACAGGCACTATGAATCTGACCTGTCCTGGATACTCTTGCGCACGATCAGGAAGTAGCACTTAATGAGCCGCTGGATGACCTCACAGTCCCTCTGCTCTCGTGAGCTCAGTTTGCGGGATATTGGCACGGCCTACAAAAGCATTTTCAGAAGTTGTTAGTCTTTCACGGTATTTTTTGAACATGCAGGTATTGAAGTTATGAGATAGTACCGTGTCCAACAGGTTGACAGCTTTAGTGGGACTCCCAAACCCTGGCACAGGGCCTTTTTCTTCTGACGGCATCTTTTCATTCTTCCATCGCTTACCTCCATCGCCAGCCTCCGCCTGTGAAAGAGACGATAAAACAAAAACTAATTCTGTTTGGATTTGAAGAAAGAGAGAGATAGAGACGTAGAGAGAGAGTTTCGGTACCTGCTGGCTGTTGACAGATGCAGACACTTGGGCAGCGTCTGTGAAATCAGGATGTTTGGTGTTTATATAGGCCAGCTCGATTGCAACTAGATGATGAACCTGAGAAGAAGTAAACATCATGACACATTTTCAGAATTAGCCAAACGTGTGCTGTGAATGTGTCAAACGATCAGGGTTTTTTAATGTATGATACATCATGTGTGTGTTTGAGGTAGAGATGAAGCAAATTCAAATTCTGGCCGATATCAAGTTTTATGTTACCACCAATATCCAATAAATGGCTGATATTAACATTATACATAATTAAAAATAAATGAATAAATAAAACACCAAAAATTTAAATCACATTTACTGTTATGTAATTTTCTAATTGATTATTTTTGGTGATTTTGCAAGAAGTTCAAGTTGGTCAGGCAAACATTGGTTTGAAAGTGAGTTTTGTGTGAGATGTGCTTCATGCATCACTATACTATTGATAATAGACAATGGACTTTTTGCCTGTTAAATTGTGCAGAAATGACAGCACCTTAAATTATATGTTCGTTTGATTATGATTTGATAAAAACTACAATTAGTAGTGCTGTTTTTAGTGTTTTTAAAAATTACCTTTAAGAGTGTTGGATGATGGTGAAGTTAAATGAAATGTAACAATAGGGGAAATAAGCACACACAATTGCATATCCAGTACTAACTGATACCAATTAGTAAAAAAAAAAAAATGGATAATATAAATAACGTGATAATTATTTTAATGTTACCACTGATAACTGACAACACACCACCGATAATCGATAAATTGCCGATATTAACATTATACACTATTTTATGTTAAATTTAGAATATGACACACCACCAATAACCGATAAATGACCAATATTATCATTATACGCTATTTTATGTTAAATTTAAAATATGACACACCACTGATAACCGATAAATGACCAATATTATCATTATACGCTATTTTATGTTAAATTAAAAATATGACACACCACTGATAACCGATAAATGGCCGATATTAACATTATACACAATTTTTCTTAATAAATTTAGAATATGACACACCACTAATAACCGATAAATGGATGATATTAACATTTGACACTATTTTATCTTAATAAATTTAGAATATGACACACCACTAATAACTGATAAATGGATGATATTAACATTTTACACTATTTTATCTTAATAAATTTAGAATATGACACACCACTAATAACCGATAAATGGATGATATTAACATTTGACACTATTTTATCTTAATAAATTTAGAATATGACACACCACTAATAACTGATAAATGGATGATATTAACATTTTACACTATTTTATCTTAATAAATTTAGAATATGACACACCACTAATAACTGATAAATGGATGATATTAACATTTTACACTATTTTATCTTAATAAATTTAGAATATGACACACCACTAATAAGCAATAAATGGATGATATTAACATCATACCCCATTTTATCTTAAATTTAGAATATGATACACTACCGATAACCGATAAATGGGCCATATTAACATTAAACACTTTTTTATCTTAATAAATTTAGAATATGACACACCACTACTAACCGATAAATCGATGATATTAACATGATACATTTTTTTAACTTAATAAATGTAGAATACGACACTTCACTGATAACCGATAAATGGTTAATAATAACATTATACTCTATTTTATCTTGTTACATTTGGAATACAACACACCACTGATAACTTTTAACCGATAAATGGACGTTATTAATATTACACACTATTTTATCTGAATAAATTTAGAATACAACACAGCACTGATAACCGGTAAATGGCTGATACTAACATTACACACTATTTTATCTGAATAAATTTAGAATACGACACTCCACTGATAACCGATAACCAGTAACCAATAAATGGATGATATTCTATCTATATATGAATTTAAAGAGAAGGACAAACATTATTCAGATAAATGTCTAAATACAGATCTGTGCATAAGTATTTACATATTGAATTGTAAATACAGCCTAACAGACTTGCTCATTATCTTGACACGCGTGGTGTTTACAAAGGATCTAATGAGCAATATTCTGAAAAGAAGCTGACTATTAATAATACATATGAAATATGTTTGGTAATGTATTATTGTAAAGTAAATGTTTTACAATTTTAAAGCAGCATAAAAAATGTTTTAAAGCAAACCTAATGACACTTGGCCATAATTTGATTTCATTGTGATTGAAAAAAATGTAAATTTGAGCAATTTTTGTGACTTGAACTTAGAAACTGTTGAAACAATATCAATGAATCCATTTCAAATTGGACTGAAAATTGGACATGAGAGTGAGGACTTGTACTTGAATCATGTATTTATTATTCATACATTTTGGTCTTTTATCATTCCAATGTTTCTACTGTTTTATGAAAGGTTGCATTCTATCTAAGAAGAGCCCTTAAGCATGATTAAATTACTGTTGGTGTGTTACTGTGCAGCTACAGGCATGTGTTCCTACCATCTCATTGGTAATGGGCAGGCGTTTCCTGAGTAAGCTGGTAACCACCTCCACAATCGAGTCATGCAGTTTAGGAAACCGCAGGAGCTCCTTCAGACATAAACAAACACACACACATACGGCAGGTTAGCTATCAATAATTTAAAGCATTTTTACATTTCCTGTGTCAAAACATAATATTCGCCCAACACATTTCCAAATATTATGAGCATCCAAACTGTTGTCCGCTTTCCCTCCAGCACAGATTCTGGCATTAAATTTATGTATATAACAGAGGAAACTGAAAAAAAAAATGTTTAATGTAAAACAAATGTACACATTGAAGGCAGAAGGACAGAGAAGATAAGAGCAGAATGAGGAGCAGAATCCTAATGCAGCTTGTTCTGAGTCCGTGAGTGTGTCAATCTGTTGTGCCTGGAAAAAGCTTTCACTCTCCTCTTCACATTTCATTTTGTAGAAACGGGAAACAGATTTTTTCTTGCTTGTTTGAAATAACAGAGTCTGATGTACTATGCAGAAAACATTCCAACATTCATGCCACAAAGCTTCCTCTCTCGTTCATCCAAAATATTTATGAAAATTGGTATTGGCGGCACAAACACATTAAAGGAATAGTTCACACAGAAATAAAAAAAAAATGCTGGAAATGTACTCATCATCAGGCCATCTAAGATGTAGATATGTTTGTTTATTAATGGGAACAGATTTGGAGAAATGTAACATTACAGCACTTGCTCAGCAGAGGATCCTCTGCAGTGAATGGGTGCCGTCAGAATGAACAGCTTTTGGCTTCGCAAGACATTAACTGATGGACTGGAGTGGTGTGGATTACTTGAGGATTATTGTGATGTTATCAGCTGTTTGGAATATCATTCTGACGGCACCCATTCACTCCATTGGTGAGCAAGTGATGGAATCCTACATTTCGCCAAATCTGATGATGGTCTGATCTCGGATGGGAATAAATCTTCATGAATTTTCCCATTTTTTTGAGTGAACTATTCCTTTAATATCTAACTACATGTTATAATATAAGCGTGGATGTTCTGCATCAAATATTAATAGTCAGCGAAGCACCTGTGTGCTGTAGGCAGAGCAGTGCTGGATGATTCTCTGAAGTTCCTCGTGTACGAGCTCCACACAGCGCAGGCTGGGCTCCTCCAGTCTCTTCATCTGTTTCTTTACCAGCAGCTCAAAACTGACCTCAGGAACAAACAGCGCCGGCCGAGGACCCTACATCCACCACAACAACCAAATACAATCAAGCCAGAGCTAGTCTGTATCTGTTACATAAGGGTTATAGTGTGTCTACAAATTCTGACCAATGATTTCTCCAGGGCTTTATAGCTATTCTTGATATGATTAATTTAATAGTGATTGCACTCATAATATTTTAGCCCTGAGAGAAACAAATATATACACTACCATTCAAAGGTCTGCAATAATTTAGCTTTAATTAATTACTAACATATTTAATTTTCAGCACTTATTTAACAAAAATACAGTACAGACAGAAATATTGTACTGAACTATTATTACAATTGCTGCTTTCTATTTGAACATTTTTTAAAACGCAATTTATTCCTGTGATGTAAAGCTGAATTTTCAGCATCACCACTCCAGTCTTTAGTGTCACATGATTCTTCGTAGTGACTACATGATTATGTAGTTTTAATTTTTGTGGAAACCATGATTAGATTTTTCAGGATTCAGGAATATACACTACCAGCCAAAAGTTTTTAAACATTGGGATTTTTAATGGTTTTTTTTGTTTTTAGTCTCTTCTGCTCACCAAGCATGCATTTATTTGATCCAAAGTACAGCAAAAACAGTTCAATTTTGAAATTTTACCATTTTTAAATGTAAAATAATATTTAAATTTAAAACTCACTTTGAATATATTTTAAAAAGCTCAATTTTTAGCATCACATGATCCTTCAGAAATCATTGTAACATACTGATTTGCTGTTCAAGAAACATTTACCATCAATATTTAAAACAGTAAAGCGCATTTTTTACATTTTTAGGATTCTTTGATCAATAGAAAAATCCAAAGATTAGCATTTATCTGAAAAAAAAAAAAGCTTTTGTAACATTATACACTATACCATTCAAACTCTTGGAGTCAGTTTAATTTTGGGGAAATAAATTATAGAAAATAATTCTTTTATTTAGCAAGGATGCTTTAAAATGATCAAAAGTGATGATAAAGACAATTCCATTGTTACAAAAGAATTTTATTGTAGATAAATGCTGTTCTTCTGAACTTTCTATTCATAATAGAAACCTGAAAAGAATTCTACTCAGCTGTTTTCAACATAATAATAATAATAATAATAATAATAATAATAATAATAATAATAATAATAAATGTTTTTGAGCAGCAAATCAGAATATTAGAATGATTTCTGAAGGATCAAGTGACTGGAGTAATGATGCTAAACATTCAGCTTTAAAATCATATGAATACATTTTACAAATATTAATGTATTATTAAAAATAATACATTTTAAAATATATTCAAATAGAAAACAGTCATTTTAAAGTCTTACAGTTTTTGCTGTATTTTGGATAAAAAAATGCACAGGCTTGGTGATTAGAAGAGACTAAGATTAAAAATCTTACTGTTCAAAAACTTGGTAGTGTATTAAGCTACAAAGCTGTTTTTAACATTGACAATAATCGTCAGAAATTTTTGTTGAGCATCAAATCAGCATATTAGAATCATTTCTGAAGGATCATGTGACACTGAAGAAGTAATTTTAAATTGCTATAATATTTCACAATATGACAAATAAGTCATCTCCACTCAAAAACATAAAAAAATCTTGCTAACACCAAACTTTTGAACACTGACCTTTTAAACATTTCATTGCTAAAGGCGAGACACTGCAGGTGAATAGGATAAAAAAAAAATAAACTAATAGTTATCACCTTACTTAGTTGATTGATTACATTGATAACTGCAAACATTTTTTGTATTACAAGTTTTCTAAAATGTTAGGTTTAAATATGCAAATGAGGCATTATTTAATGAAATATGTGCTCATTTGCATACATTTCTAGTTCAAAAATCTAAACTGGATGAAGTCCGTTTCAATATTCTTGTTTAATTGTTTTTTAACACATTCGAGTCGAATGTTTTTACAGAGGGTGTTTTGGGTATCTCATTTTGTCATTCCATAATTCAGAAAAAACTTTTAAATATTTGTTCAAAATCAAGCAAATTATATCTGAACAAATCCCTCTGTAAAAACCTTCAGCATATAGACAGGAATAAAAATGTAAAGTGCTACTGAAGTGGAGATTTATGGCTCAGTGTAGGAGAAAAAACTCACTTTGAGAACACAGCCTTTGAAAATATGTATTGCAATTTAAATCTGTTGACACAACTAGATAAAGTGCTATAAAAGAAACACTTAACAGTGTCTTTTAGATGTTTTCTTTCCACTAGCCTGAAAAAACATTTTATGAAAAACCAAAAAGCCCAAAATCTCAAACTTGACAGGTGCATGAAAAAAACAGCGTTTTTGCCTGCAGTGTCTCCACTTTATATTTAGACACTATATTATTAACTTAAATTTTTGGAGGCCTGGAAATCACATTTTTTAAATTCTAGATTTCCCATGACTGTGGGAACCACAGTTTGATCCAGCAGTTATTTGCAGTTTCCAAAACTCTTCAAGTTGAGGACATGAATACGATGGATTATACCACAACACTGTGTCTCAGAAAAAACCTTTTTAAAAAAATAATTGCCATTATATGTGCAATTCGATTTGGTGATGCTTATGACACAGAAATCACACACTTTACTTTTAAGAAAGCGAAAAAAGGAAGTTGAAAAGATCCACAAAGCTTTTCAAAAGGTACTGTATATGCTTATCTGTACACGCACACACATGCATAAACATGTTAATACTATACCGTAGCATTTCGGATAGCTGTGAGAATGTCAAGCTCGGTGAGTCCTCCAAGTGGGTCAATAGACTGCAGGGTCCTTCCAAACGTCTCGTGGAATATATAACAGATACGAGCTCCTCCACACCTGCAATTAACAAATGCACACACAGTCAGCCAATCCACGAAAATTAAAAATCATGCAGCACTATTGGGATTCACAGGCACATTGGCATATCCACACAGGCCTGGAGTCATAGCCAGAAAAGGTCAATACGAGGCACTTAATTAATCGATAGCTGGTGTGGGCTTAGCCAGATATGAGAGATGAACAGCATTTCATCCAACACTGAACAGGGTGTAAATAAGGAGCTGGACGGACTCGCGGATTATCTGCCTGTCAGATTCAGCCATGCAGACAAAGTAAACATGGTGTGCTTGATATCTGTCACGAGTTTCGGTGCGAAAATGACAGACTGAGTCACAGAAAAAAGATTTAGCAGGAATGTAGCCTCGGTAATGACAGTATGTCAAACTCAATAGCATGGTGTAAGAAGGCAACCTTTAGCAAGTGGCTCCACAAATAATAGTTATGAACCGTTCTTTGACTGTCTGATGATTATTGCGCTCATAAATGGCAAGAGCTTTTTCATATCACAAGCTCAAACCTAACTGGCTGGCTTTAGTAAACTTTTAATTGGGATTCTTGTTTTTCCTGTCCCAAACTTTTTCTCAAAAAAATTCTGTCATCATTTATTTACCCTCCCCTTGTTCCAAACCTGTATGAGTTTTTCTTATGCTGAACACAATAGAAGATATGTGACCCTGGACCATAAAACCAGTCATTAGATTGGGATTTATACATCTGGAAGCTGAATAAATAAGCTTTCCACTGGCTTATGGTTTGTTAGGATAGGACAATATTTGGCCGAGATACAACTACTGAAAGCAGTAGTTCACTTTCAGAACAAAAATGTACAGATAATGTACTCACCCCCTTGTCATCCAAGATGTTCATGTCTTTCTTTCTTCAGTTGTAAGGCAATTATGTTTCTTGAGGAAAACATTTCAGGATTTCTCTCCATATAATGGACTTCTATGGTGCCCTTGAGTTTAAACTTCCAAAATGCAGTTTAAATGCAGCTTCAAAGGGCTCTAAATGATCTCAGCCCAGTAAGAAGGGTCTTATCTAGCGAAACGATCGGTTATTTTCTAAAAAGATTTACAATTTATATACTTTTTAATCTCTATACAGATGACACACAGAGCTAGACAAGATGAGCATTTGAGGTTAAAAGGTATAAAACCTGTAATTTGTTTTGCTAGATAAGACCTTCTTTCCTCGGCTGTGATTGTTTAGAGCCATTTGCAGCTGCATTTTGGAAGTTCAAACTCGGGGGCAACATAGAAGTCCATTATATGGAGAGAAATCCTGAAATGTTTTCCTCAAAAAACATAATTTCCTTACGGCTGAAGAAAGAAAGACATGAACATCTTGGATGACAAGTACATTATCTGTGAATTTTTGTTCTGAAAGTGAACTACCCCTTTAAAAATCTGGAACCTGGAATATTCTGATTTGCTGCTCAAAATACATTCATTATAATTTTTTTATTATTAGATTTTTTCAGGTTTCTTAGATGAATAGACAGTTCAGAAGAACAGAATTTATCTGAAATCTTTTGTAGCATGTCTTTATCATCATTTGTGATCAATAAAGCCTCCTTGCTAAATAAAAGTATACATTACTATAGCTTTTTCCCAAAAATTATACTGACTCCAAGCTTTTGAATGGTATAGTATATAATGTTAAAAATATTAATAATAATAAAAAAAATGTTTCAAATGCAAATCAGCATATTAGAATGATTTCTGAAAGATCATGTGATACTGACGACTGGAGTAATGATGCTGAAAATGTAGCTTTGATCACAGGAATAAATTACATTTTAAAATATATTCAAATAGAAAGCAGTTCTTTTAAATAGTAAAAAATATTTCACAATATTACTGTTTTTGCTGTATTTTGGATCAAATAAATGCAGGCTTGGTGAGCAGAAGAGACTTCTTTAAAAACATAAAAAATCTTACTGTTCAAAAACTTTTGACTGGTAGTGTACTTACATAGTATTTTTTTCCGTACTATAGAAGTCAATGGCTACTGACGAATTTTCATTTTTGAGTGAACTATCCCTTTAATGTGAAAAGATCTATAGAGCCAATAAGAAAAACAACCCCTAAATCATATTAGTTCAGGTACTCACAATTCAGAGGTCTGGATGTGTCTAGCAGTGCCTTCGATGGTGTTGCAGTAGTCCGTGGCAAACTTCGTAACGATCTGCAATAAGGTGGCGCTGTGGTCTTCCACAGGTTGGCCGTAGCTGTTGAGTCGAGACTGGTATTGGGCGGTAAGCACCGTGACTCTCGTTTTGAGCTCTGGGAGACAATCTCTGATGTGATGCATGAGTAATCGGCTCAGGGTGCGAGCCAGGTAGCGTGAGCCGCAGCGGGAGGCTAATGATGGGTAATGCCGCTGAAGAAACGCCTGCTCATCTTTACAGGTGTCCTCGAGACTCTTTTGGGTGTTCAAGTCATGTTGGCTCCTGGGGAAGTACAAAAAAAATATATTATCCACCTTATAGCCACCTTTTTATTGTAGAAGTAAGCAGTTTTCTGTAAATGTGCAAGACTTCCAGTTCATTAGCCGCTGTAGGGAAATAACAAGAAGTATAACAAAGTGCAGAAAACGGTGAAACTTTGCAGTACAAACCAGTGTGTTCATAATCAATAACAGTGGAAACCTAAAATACGGCATCATTTTTGCTCATCGAGTAATACATCATTCAGAAACTGCAAAAGGTCTACTTTTATTTGGGTGCACTCACAATATCAACAAAACATTTTCTGCCGTCTCTGTCTTGAGGAGGAATGCATCACAAAAATGACCTGAATCTCAGCTAATATTCACACACACGATAAATATATCTATAGAATGCATTAAATTACTACTTTAAAATGAAAGAATTCATGTAATATAATGTTATACTATGTAAAGATAATGTAAAAAATTCCACCTACTCTGCCCCAAAAAAAAAGTCAGTGGCATCCAACCTGTCTTCACATTTAACATGAAAAACAGCAATAAAAACGTAGGCTTCAACGAGAAATATGTTGGCAAAGTTATAGGCTTGTTGGTTCCTACCATTAGGTTATGACTTATCATCAAGATGCTTTATTGTTTTTTTTTACTCTGATTGATCGATTTCATGAGACATCGTTTTTATTAAATTTTTTAATTTTATTTCGTGCTTCAAATATTAAATAATATTAAGATTCACATGCTGCTTGATCTGAGGCAAATATAGTTCCCCTTCTGTCGTTCACTTCGACGTTGTGTCGTTCTATTCTTCGGAGCCGAATGCAGCGTCTCTCTGTGAGATGCAGCACCACTCACCTCTTTCGTCGTTTTATCTATGTCATGGAACAGTGGTCTCTCCCTCTCAAACACAAGCCAAGTGTTGTGAAATTACCCCTTGGTGCTTCGACAGTGATCTTTTGAAGAGCAAATTTCCTCTCAAAAGAGCAATTTTTCTAAAAGAGCTGGCACAGATGGATTGTGTGTTACAATGCCTTTCCTTCCATGTCCTTCTGATTACAGTTCCTACAACGAAACTAACGATCGGTGTGATCATTGTGTTCAGTGCTAATCTCACTCTGAAACAGCGTTCGTTAAAAAACATAGAGCTCTTCCCCCAACCACAGTGTTTTTTGTTCTGACCAGCCACAAGGTCCCTTTGAGTTTGCTAACGGAGAGTCTAAAGGGTTGGTTAATCCCTCTTGTTGGTTTCTCAAGAAAAATCCATTCGGCTATGCAAAAGTTAGTTTGCAAGACGCCACCTGAACACAGTGGCATTCTACTACTTCAGTTCAGGGCAAGAATGCTGCCGTCCTTGGGTGGGAAGTCGCAACTCTTCTGGCGAAGGGTGCGATAGAGCTGGTCCCCTCAGCCGGAATGGAGGAAGGGTTCTACACCCCCTACTTCATTATTTTCAGAAAGGATGGTGGACTCAGACCAATCTTGGTTAAAAATGTTTTTGAATCAGGCCCTGTTCAAGCTCCCGTTCAAAACACTACACATTACTAGATGAGTTGGCAACAAGATTAGTTGGTGGCAATAGACCGGAAAGACGTGTACTACTATGTCCCGATTCTTTCAAAGCGCAGTTCGTTCCTGCGGTTGCCTTCGAGAGACAAGCTTTCTAGTACAAGGTCCTTCCCTTTAGGGGTGCACCGATCCGATATTAGGATCGGATATCGACCCCGATATTGAAAAATTAGCCGATCCACGGGCCGATCCAGTTTTTTTTTTTTTTTTCCATTTCTACTACATTTTATTTATTTAAATTTATTTTAAGTAGGGCTGGACCAGATTATTCAAATATTGGTTCGGTGGGTTGGCATTCGATTTTAAATTTTGAGATTAATAAAGTACAGTCGGGCTCCCTTGGTGAAAGAAATGAATGGTAAAAGCAAAACTAGGGCTGTGCTGTCGCAATGACAACTGCGCCTCCGAGTTCAAATGCACGCAGTAGGCTAAACCCCAAAGCCCCAGCAAAAATAATTACCATGAATGTGTCGTGGGAAAAAAGTAAGGAGATATTCGAATTATTTATTAATAAACTAGTATTTGACACAAAGATGAAGTTGACGCTGGTACATGATAGTAGGACGCCATCTGCTCACGCGCGCCTTTAATGCCTAAATGCATCTTTATGGTTTATAGCTAATGAAAGAGTTTTGTTTTCGATTTGAATTATTTAAATTATTTATTTACAGTTCCGGATGATATATTAGTCTTACCTTTATGAGTAAAAATGAAGTTTCACATCGCACCAGCGCTTTCATGTCCTGCCAAGCGTGCTTCAGCTTTACTATCTGCACAAACGATTGGATATGCACCTAATAGCACACATTTATCTAGGTTAAACGATTAAACTAATATTGTGATATGCTTTAAGTTTTTAATATCTATGGATTTTAATTTAAATCGTGATGACTTGTTTTTTTATGACCTAAATTGTTTTTTTACGCTGGCCGTTCAGTCGTTACTTTAAAAAACAAAAACTTGAATTTAACAAATAAAAAGTGTTCCAAATATATTTCTAAATTTACTTTATAACCTAAATAAACGAAAATAAAGGTAATCACATTGCTATTAAAAACAGCAGCTGTGTAATGGGGAAGAGAAAGAGAAACAAGACCGGTTCCAGTCGGACTCGGGCCAGTAATTCTGATGAGCTGTCGAGGTTGTTAGGAATTTTTGCAACGAATGTTTGTTTAATAGCCTATTATTTAACACTCTTATTTAGGCTAGTTTCATATTTAAATGTATTATTTCTTTGATTTATTTTAGCATTTTGTAGGCTGCTTGTTCACTGACGGAAGTGCTCAAATAAACACGCACGTTTGTTAATAATGTTTGAGCCTAATTTATTTTGGGTTTCAAAATAATATACATATGTATTTCATATATAGGTTTACACAAACGTGATATATAATGTATATATATATTTATTTATTTATAAATAGGCCTAATTTAGATATAAATTTATTTATATATAGCCTAAACACCGCACCATTTTTTTCGTTCTTTTTTTATTTAAATAGCCTACCCTTTACGGTGTCAGTAATTAATGTGCTGCTAATTTCTGATTTGGGAGTGATTTGTTTGTTTAAAAATGTTAGGCTACCTTATTAAAAGTATTGCTCTTAACAGACCTGTGTGTTTTGTATCACTAGCGCGATGTCCGTTCTCAAAGCAAGCTCTGCCTGCGTGAGGCGCGCCGCTTCCAACTTGCAATGTTCTATTAAAATTTATTAATTCTGAACATGTTATGTGTCTATATTGCACCAAAATCCAACACTGCACTTCCTTGGGTCCACAGCAAAAATCGATTGGATGAACTGTTCTCGACATAATAAAGATGCAAACAGAAAGACATTCCTGCCTTTATTAGAGGGAAGAATATGTTCAGCCCCTCCCTCCGAAGCTCAAAAAATGGTATTCGGACCAGCCCTAATTTTAAGAAGTTTGATTACATTCTATTTTCGATTTGAATGCAGAATTGTTCTTTAAATAACAAATAAATAGGTATGCAATTCATTGCATCTGTTTTGTCTTAGTTAGGAAAGTTTGGTGCCTGTAGTTTCTTCTACATGGTGGAAGGAAGGTATAAGGTGGAAGGTATGCAGTTTATTATTAATTCAACAATGGTATCGGATCGGTATCGGGTATCGACAGATATACAAAGCCCAGGCATCGGTATCGGTATCGGGACTGAAAAAGTCGGATCGGTGCATCCCTACTTCCCTTGTCGCCTCGTGTCTTTACGAAGGTCACGGAGGCTGCCGTTACCCCCTCTTAGGGAAAGGGGCATATGCATTCTCAACTTCTCAGCGACTGGCTAACTCTAGTACACTCACGGGAATTAGGTTGCTCCCACAGGGACGTGTTTCTCAACCACCTAGCCCGACTGGGACTTTGGGTCAACTGGGAAAAGAGAAGACTCTCCTCAGTGCGGAGTATCTCTTTTTTCGATGTACAACTGGATTTGGTTGTTATGACTTCACACCTGTCACAAGGTAGTGCATAGTCAGTGCTAACTGTGTGAGAACACTTAGACGCAAAACAGCAGTCCCTCTGAAAAATTTCCAGAGGCTCCTAGGGCACATAGCATTTAATATAAGCCGCGGTCGCTGCTGAGTTGATGCACATGAGACTGCTACAGCAATGGCTTTATACCCGAGTCCATGTACATGGCACCAAGACATATACCATGTGAACATTACACCCATATAGCGGAAATCCTTCAGTTCTTGGGAGAACATTTCGTTTCTACGGGCAGGGGTTCCCCTAGAACAGATGTCGAGGTGCATTCTGGGTACGTCTGATGCCTCCAAGACAGGCTGGGACCCCAGATTCAGCGGGCATGCAGCCTCAAGGGTCTGGTCAGGCCCTCGGCTGCACTGACATACTAATTGTCTCGAGTTGTTGACAGTGTTCTTGGCCCTGAGGAGGTTCCGACCTTGGGTTCAGGGCAAGCGTGTGTTGGTCTGGACAGACAACACAGCAACGGTAGTGTACATCAACCAGAAAGGATCTTCTTTCTCAGGGAAGGGCACAATCTGGCACCTGTGCCCAGATCTCTGAAAACCTCCATCTTTGGTCCCTGGACGCGACCAGGAGGGTTTCAGAAGTCTACCAACCCGCTGTGGCAACCTTTGTACGACCTAAGCTGGCGCAAATTACAGACTGGTGTACTTCCTAAGGGGAAGAACCATGGAGATATGGCATCAGATCAGTGCTTCCTTCTATAAGAAGGAAACAGATTGGAATGAGGAAGCACAGGCTATCAGTTTCTCAGAGCTGCCCGGAGGCGGAACCCCCCTAGGTTGCACCTCATCCCCTCTTCGGATCTGTCTGTGGTCCTCCAGAGACCACAACAGCATTCATTGAGCTGTCAGCTGACATCGGTGCTCTTGTTAAGACGGCCCTCCTGATTGCGCTCACATCACTTAAGAGTGGGACACCCCCAAACCCTCTCCGCTAATGACTCCAGCCTAGAATTTGGGCTGGTAAACTCTCATGTTGTCTCGAGACCCCGGCCTGGATACGTGCCCAAGGTACCCACCATTCCGTTCAGAGATCAGGTGGTTACCTTGCAAGCTACTCCTTCCAAAAAGGAGACGCTAACCTGTCCATGTTTTGTCCAGTCCATGCCCTCCACATTACATGGAACATACTCAGGACTTCAGACGTTCTGACCAGCTCTTTGTCTGTATCGGAGGACAGCAGAAGGGAAGGCTGTCTTCAAACAAAGGATCTCCCACTGGATCCTGGATGCGATCCATTTGGCCTACCAAGTCAGAGGCTTACCCTGCCCACTGGGAGTGAGAATCCATTCTACAAGGGGAATGGCTGCTTCAACAGCACTAGCGAATGGGGCCTCTCTAACAGACATCTGTAGAGCTGCAGGTTGGCCACATTTGCGAGATTCAATAAACTTCGAATGGAACAAGTATGGTGCTGCTTAAAGTGCAACACATTTATACGTTTCGCCCTCTGTTGGAATAAAAGCGGTAACTTCTCCCCACCTAGGAAAAATAAAATAATTTAAAAAAAAGTTGATTCTGAGGTAAACCAATCAATTTTTAAATAGTTTCAAAAAGAATCGCGAATGTTAGGTGGATCGATTTTTTCTCCCACTATAATGGTAAGACACACCAATTTGTAATATTAAGCAGCAAAACAAGCTGTTTTGTACAGCTAAAAATACCTGGACGCAGATAACATGGAAGCTAGACACATTCAATTTACAAGCTGCTGTGCACACTCTTATGGTGGATAGGACTGGATGGTGAAAAGTAGATCGAAGTCTGAAAAAAAATGTAAAAGAAGTAGGAAAGCACCAGAGCGCAACTAAATTCACTGTTTGCTCAACATCCTGTCTGATAAGATGATGTGGGTTTTAGGCAGTATCTGTTGCTTCTTATAATATCCCATAATCCTGTGTGTGTGTGTGTGTGTGTGTGTGTGTGTGTGTGTGTGTGTGTGTGTGTGTGTGTGTGTGTGTGTGTGTGTGTGTGTGTGTGATTTGCTGGTAGGGCACAAGCATAAAACGGCATCTATTTACTTGGTTATCTCTAAAGCTCGTTTGAATTTATTCTAGATCATTAGACATTATGTTATGCAGCAGCCTTGGTCTCTTCTTTTCAGGAACCAGGAACCTTTCAAAGGAATCGTTCACCAAAAAAACGAATAAATAAAATAAAAAATTCACAGTGACAGTGAAATTATTGACTGGGCAGCAAGGCCCAAACCTTTGGTTTTGTACAGTTTTTGAAGGTCTCTTATGCCAATCAGAGCTGCATTTATTTAATCAGATTTACAGTAAACAGTAATATTGTAAAAAATTATTACAATTTAAAATAATTGTTTTCTATTTCAATATTTTAAAATGTAATTTATTCCGGTGATATTACAGATACACTTTCACATAATCCTTCAGAAATCAGTTTAATAAAATAAACTCCCTAAAATAAACTATTTATTTTCAATGATCCCAACTCAGCCTACTCTCAACTGGTTCAAATCTCTAGACGCCATCATCAACCGATTCTACTGGAAAAATAAACCACCAAGGATAAAATTAAGCACTTTACAAAAACCCAAATCTTTAGGAGGCTTAGAAGCCCCACATTTTTACCATTACTCACTAGCAAACCAACTCCAATACATATATAAATGGACTCACCCCACTCAGTCAGACATCATTTGGCTAGACATAGAACAATCACTCTGCGGAAACGTACACATATCAGACATTCCATTTCTTAATCAGTCCATTAAACATCACTCATGCTTCAAAGCCTTGACAATAGCTTCAGCTCTGACGGCCTGGTGGAATTAAATATCATCAAATCACAAACTCCAATCTGGCTCCATCTAACTTCACCCCACTTTGGAATAACCCTGACTTCACAAGTAACAAAAAAACACTCAATTTTCATAAATGGGCAGAAAAGGGTATCACACATATTAATCACATTTTTCAATCAAACAAATTGGTTTCATTTTCTTACCTAGTCCAGGAGTACGGTATTGGGAGCAATCAATTCTTAAAGTATTTGCAACTCAAATCAGCTGTTTTATATAAAATCAATACCAGAATCATCAGTCTTCACCTTCCCTCCGCAGTAGCAGATTTAGTTAATATATCATCCCCCAAAAATTACTTTCTAAATTATACAAATTGATAAACAATTCAAATAAAACCTTAAGCTTACCAATAACCAAATGGGAAGAAGATCTTTCTATTGCTCCTGATACCGACTTCTGGACTCAAATTTGTAATAATATCTATTTCATGACTAAAAACGCCAACCTTCAGCTCATACAGTATAAGACCCTTCATAGAACACACTACACTGGGGAAAGGCTGTCTAAAATGGGATTCACATCAGAAACTTGCTTGCACTGCTCACAAAATAGTCCGGACACATACATCCACGCCACATGGAATTGCCCACCCATTAAACACTTTTGGGAAGATGTCACTGAATCCCTATCCCACCTTTTGGGCTGTCGCATCCCATTATCCCCTTCACTCTGTCTACTGGGCGATCTATCAACACTCAATCAGGAAATAACAAACAAAAGGATACTCCTAATAGCTCTAGCCATTGCCAAGAAAACTATCTTCTTGAACTGGAAATCCCGAAACACTATTCATATAACACACTGGAAAAATTTGCTTACAGAATACATCTCCCTAGAATATTTTTCACCTCCTCATAACTATACATCAGAACCACAACATTCAACATCAGACCTCACTCAACTCTTACAAATCTGACACACTTATATTAATTATGTATTAACAAATATTATATATATTTATACAAGGTATTAGTAATATAAGTGTTTTCATTATTATTATTATTATTATTATTATTACTAGTGCTGTTGTTGTTTTCATTTTTTTTTTTCACTATTTATATCAGAGAAACATTGTGCAGTAATAAATTGATGGGATGATGTTTTCATTATTATTATTATTATTATTATTATTATTTTATTATTACTATTACTATTACTATTATTATTATTATTGGTGTTGTTGTTTTTATTATTTTTATCACTATTTATATCAGAGAAACATTGAGCAGTAGTAAATTGATGAGATGATGTTTTGTATGGACGGTAACAGTTTAATGATGATTATATCATTGAATATACATAATCAAAAGTGTATAAATATAAATAAATTAAAACTGCACCCAACAAATACCACCCATGTTTTTAATGCACCGCATGTTGATTTTAATGCACCACACCTTTCTTTTAATGCACCACCTCAGCTTAAGCTTACATACATATGATGTTTATAATGTTGCCTTGAACGGAGAGAAGGAGGAGGAGGAAAAAAAGAGGAAAAAAAAAAAAAAAAGAACATGCACACTGAAACAGAAGATAGGATAGGTGTGGTATGTGTTGGGTATGGTTCATTATTAAATTTCCCCTTTATATAAATATATTTATATAACTACTATTGTGATTATATCATTATTTATTATTATTATTATTAATAGTGATATCACTGTTGCCGTCATTACAAAATATCATCACAAAATATTACTGTTACATCACAGTCTCTTTTATTGTTATTATTATTGTTATTATTATTATTATTACTGTTAATATTATATTATTGATATCACTGTTACCATCATCACAACATATTATTGTCATAACCATCTTTAGTATTATTGTTGTTGTTGTTATTATCATTATTATTATTATTATTACTGTTATTATTGATACTACTGTCATCACAAAATATCATCGTTATCATCATCGACTATTCCAAATTATGGTTATTTCTATTATTTCTAAACATGCTAATACTACTTATAACATTACTATTATTCAGATTGTCATTTTTGCTCATTTTCATTTATTATCATTGCTGTTTTTGTTGTTGGTATTGTTTTTTGTTGTTTGTTGTATGTTTTTGCACTCCAAATAAAAAAAATAAAATAAAATAAAGAAATCAGTTTAATATGTTGATGTAAACTTGTATTATTAATGTTGAAAACAGTTGTGCTGCTTCATATTTTTGTGTATTTTTCTATATTGTTTTGATGAAAACGTTTTAAGCAATAGTTTGAGATGATATAAATCATTTAGAACATTTTGAATGTCTTCAATGTCACTTTTAAAAAACAAACCTTATAAATTCTTTTAAAAATTTAACCTTGCTGTCCTCAAAGTTTTGAATGGCAGTGCATAGGAAATGTGATTAGAGGGGTCGAAAAAGAGGTAATTTCAGAGACAGAGCAAGATATTACATGTTTTGTTCTTTGGAAAAATGTGCACGGAGTCATTCATAAGACCAAGAAGGTTCAGAAAGACAGAAAAGAGTTAGAGTTAGCAATTGATTTCATGTTGACTTTGAATATATTGATTGCTGGCATCATTAGGCATGAATTGTTCTTTGACAAAAGAGTTTCATTTTGACAAAAGTGTCTTCAGCTCTTTTATTATGGTCATAGAGAATTTCAACCTGCAGTGCATTTTTCCAGGACAGAGCTCAACTGAAACTTGTTAGTATACTGCCCACTACTGGAAAAAAGAAGCTTTTATCTTTGCTTCTGTCAACACAGTCCCAAAGTACTCTGCATATGAACCATATTTTTACTTTTTAAAGAAAATGTATGTTGTGAATGGTTGCTAGGGTGTTTTGGGTGGGTTGGGGGTATCTGCTTATTGCAGGGTTTCTACACATTTTCCATTTCAAAACCCAGATAAGTTCAATGCACTTTTTTTTATTACAGTGCTTCACTATTACTTTTACAGATTTTGCTTGATACACTTTCACACTTCAACTCCCTGCATATATTTAAAATACTGTTACCCCAGTATAATATTGTTTGATTTACTATATATTTACTGATAAAATAAAATATTAGGCATAATCATAGTAAGTATTCGCCCATATAATAATATTTTACATTATTTTCAAAATTACATTTGAGGTCAAAAGTTACACATTTTTTAAATAATTTCACTAAAATAAGAGGGATCATACAAAATTCATGTTATTTTTTATTTAGTACTGACCTAAATAATATGTTTCACATAAAAGACCCCCCGTTCAAAAGTTTACATACACTTGATTCTTAAAACTGTGTTGTTACCTGAATGATCCACAGCTGTGTTTTTTGTTTAGTGATAGTTGTTCATGAGTCCCTTGTTTGTTCCGAACAGTTAAACTGCCTGCTGTTCATCAAAAAAAAATAAAAAATCCTTCAGGTCTCAAAAATTCGTATGATTTTGAGATCCACCTTCATGGACTCATATGCAACTATTACAGAAGATTCAGAGGAAAACATGATACATTACGACCTGGGGATGAAAACTTTTTGAATTTGAAGAATTCAAAAAGTACTGCTTCTAAAGAGCAGTACTAAATGGAGAGAAAAAAAAAAAAAAAAGATATTTAGGTATAATAAGAAGCACGTACACATCTTCATTCTGTTCAAAAGTTTTCAACCCCCAGCTCTTAATGCATTGTTTTCCTTCTGGAGCATCAGTGAGCGTTTGAACCTTCTGTAATAGTTGCATAAGAGTCCCTCAGTTGTCCTCAGTGTGATCTCAAAATCATACAGTCATTCAAATACTGAAAAACCAAAGAACAGGGTAATTTGTATGAATTCAATTATTATTTTCTCTTGTGGACTATATGTAAACATCTTTTATGTGAAATATCTTATTCAGGTCAATACTAAATAAAAAATAACATGAATTTTGTATGATCCCTCTTATTTTGGTCAAATAATTACCATTAAGCAGATTCTGCAAGGTGTATGTAAACGTTTGACTTCAACTGTATATAGTACAGCCATCTTTAATCAGCAGTGCAGTCATATGTAGTGCAGATTCACTCTCACATGCATCACTAAATGCATTAGCTTTCTTAATGTGATAATGTGCTTATGGAGAGAGAAAACTAAAACACTTTATAAGCTGCATATATTCAATTCTGACACATCAGTTTGATACTGTAATCATGGTTTGATGTTGTACAATCACCAAGCATCAAAAAAATTATCTGTTGGAGGTTTGAGATTCGCATGCTCATTCATTTAGTAAAGTGGAAGAAAAACAGTTTTGAGTATTGAAAATATGTGCCTTGAACTTATTCAGGAATAATTCACCCAAAAATGAAAATGTCCTGAATATTTTCTCACCCTCAGATCATCAAAGATGTAGATGAGTTTGTTTCTTCATCAGATTTGGAGAAATTCAGCATTATTTTGCCAAACAGCTGATAAAAACATCACAATAATCCACACCACTCCAGTCATCAATTAATGTCTTGTAAAGCCAAAGGTTGTGTGTTTATAAGAAAAAAAAATCATAATGAAGTCGTTTTCAACTTCAAACCATTGCTTCCGGCTACAATATGAGTCTATAATCCATAATAAAACTTCCTCAAAGTCCATTCCCATCAAAATCCACCCACATATTTGTTTAGGACTGTTTTGAACCAACAGTTTGAAGTTAGAAACAGCTTAATGATGGATTTCTATCTTACAAACACAGCTTTTTGCTTCATAAGACGTTAACTGTTGGACTCGAGTCCATGTTTTTATATTGTTGTTATGTTTTTATCGGTTTCATTTTTGGGTGAACTATTCCTTTAAACGATCTCTAAATAGTCATTAAACTTTTTTTAATTTTTTGAAATTTTAGAAAACAGAATACAGGCAATAGTTTAGAAATGCATTTCACCATATCCATACTTTTCTCCATATACAAGAATCTCCATACTTTTTCATACTGCATTGAACCCTGTTCGAGAACTGGCTTAAGTATTTATGATATTCTGGTCTCTAGATACGGCACAGGTTCTTCCTTCAGTCTGAGTTATGTAGCACCAGTCAGATCTTGCTTCAATAACACATGATTTGAAGAATCATTTATGTCCGCTGCACAAATGGCGCTGGTCTAGATGCATGCTCAAATTTAATATTTAAGGTCAGGGATTAGTTTGAACCTCTGACCACAACTATGAGTGACAGTCTCACTGATAACTTTGCAAACACCACTGATAAAACGAAAATGACTGACCGATATACTGCACCGAACCCCTTTTTTATTTGTTGCTCTTGCTTGCTTTCCATAAACACTCTCCCAGGAAATCTTCAAGTGCTTTTTCTGTTTGACGGCTCGCCGTTGAATCCTCTCAGTGTGCGTAGGTTAATACCGAAGAGACGATGGCCCGCAGCTACGTCTGATTAACTTAACGAGAGTCGAGAAATGAAAAGTGTCACTGCAGTTCTTCTCCCCAACTAAATTGCCTCCTGTATTCGTACAGGCCCTAAAGGACAAGCTAAAGCCAAAGCTGAATAAACCAATGATTTATCTTAAACACGGCTCTCCGTTCGCTGATAGCGGGAAGACATGGTACCCTTGGGTGCTAGTGCATGAATACGCAGTGCGGGAGAGGAGAGGATAACAGCGTAGGGAATATTACAGTCACTGCTGCTTAGGGTTATGATAGAGGAACACGGAATGTAAGAAAATTACACTGTTAAAACGTTGCAATGCTTTTTCACATGGCTGATTAAGGGCCTGGTGCTGCACTTCTGTAGCACTTTATTTGTTCCCTGAGGTCTACTTAAATGTTATTCAAGGTTTCATGTGCATGTTTTGATGTGGTTTACATGGTCATGTTCCACCCTCTCTCTGACCCTTCTGCTTAAACAGGCTGTTTTGCTACTGTGCCTCTAGGACTCCATATGTAAATGTGTTCTGTAATGATCTACTTCGTCTCATGAGAAAAAAACAGACTCTGCACTTTTGCAAAATATGAAATACGTTGCTTCAGGTCCAATTTGGTGAGGTTTCGAGGTGAAATGTTGCTAGAGTGCTACAGGGTTCTAGGTTTTTGCTTTTCGAGACGTTGTACCATCAAGTTGCACAGAAAGCAACAAAACAAAGTTTAGAGGTAGCTTTGATTTTGTTAACAAAAACTATGACGAAAAATGTTTGTCGACAAGCTTTTTTCCCATGACTTAAATGACGACGACAAGATGACAATAAGGTCAATAAATGATGACTGTGACTATACAGGCGTGGCCAAAAGTTTTGAGAATTACATAAATATTGGAAATTGGAAAAGTTGCTGCTTAAGTTTTTGTAATAGCAATTTGCATATACTCCAGAATGTTATGAAGAGTGATCAGATGAATTGCATAGTCCTTCTTTGCCATGAAAATTAACTTAAATCCCGAAAAAAACTTTCCACTGCATTTCATTGCTGTCATTAAAGGACCTGCTGAGATCATTTCAGTAATCGTCTTGTTAACTCAGGTGAGAATGTTGACGAGCACAAGGCTGGAGATCATTATGTCAGGCTGATTGGGTTAGAATGGCAGACTTGACATGTTAAAAGGAGGGTGATGCTTGAAATCATTGTTCTTCCATTGTTAACCATGGTGACCTGCAAAGAAAAGTGTGCAGCCATCATTGCGTTGCATAAAAATGGCTTCACAGGCAAGGATATTGTGGCTACTAAGATTGCACCTAAATCAACAATTTATAGGATCATCAAGAACTTCAGGGAAAGAGGTTCAATTCTTGTTAAGAAGGTTTCAGGGCGTCCAAGAAAGTCCAGCAAGCACAAGGATCGTCTCCTAAAGAGGATTCAGCTGCGGGATCGGAGTGCCACCAGTGCAGAGCTTGCTCAGGAATGGCAGCAGGCAGGTGTGAGCGCATCTGAACGCACAGTGAGGCCAAGACTTTTGGAAGATGGCCTGGTGTCAAGAAGGGCAGCAAAGAAGCCACTTCTCTCCAAAAAAAACCATCAGGGACAGATTGATCTTCTGCAAAAAGTATGGCGAATGGACTGCTGAGGACTGGGGCAAAGTCACATTCTCAGATGAAGCCTCTTTCCGATTGTTTGGGGCATCTGGAAAAAGGCTTGTCCGGAGAAGAAAAGGTGAGCACTACCATCAGTCCTGTGTCATGCCAACAGTAAAGCATCCTGAGATCATTCATGTGTGCGGTTGTTTCTCATCCAAGGGAGTGGGCTCACTCACAATTTTGCCCAAAAACACAGCCATGAATAAAGAATGGTACCAAAACACCCTCCAACAGCAACTTCTTCCAACAATCTAACAACAGTTTGGTGAAGAACAATGCATTTTCCAGCACGATGGAGCACCGTGCCATAAGGCAAAAGTGATAACTAAGTGGCTCGGGGACCAAAACGTTGACATTTTGGATCCATGGCCTGGAAACTCCCCAGATCTTAATCCCATTGAGAACTTGTGGTCAATCCTCAAGAGGCGGGTGGACAAACAAACACCCACTAATTCTGACAAACTCCTAGAAGTGATTATGAAAGAATGGGTTGCTATCAGTCAGGATTTGGCCCAGAAGTTGATTGAGAGCATGCCCAGTCCAATTGCAGAGGTCCTGAAAAAGAAGGGCCAACACTGCAAATACTGACTCTTTGCATAAATGTCATGTAATTGTCGATAAAAGCCTTTGAAACGTATGAACGTATGCTTGTAATTATATTTCATTACATTACAGAAACAACTGAAACAAAGATCTAAAAGCAATTTAGCAGCAAACTTTGTGAAAACTAATATTTGTGTCATTCTCAAAACTTTTGGCCACGACTGTACAGTATGTCACAAAAGTGAGTACACCCCTTACATTTCAGCAACCATTTTAGTATTTTCTCAAGGAACAATACTATAGAAATGAAACTTAGATATATTTTAGAGTAGTCAATGTGCAGCTTGTATAGCAGTATAGATTTACTGTCCTCTGAAAATAACTCAACATTCAGCCATTTTTGTCAAAATAGCTGGCAACAAAAGTAAGTACACCCTAAGTGATAACAGCAGCATGTTTTTTAACCATGCAAAGCCACATATCCTATTCATCATGTTTATGTTTTTATCTGCTTCACAGGACATACAAACTTGTGTATATTGTATTAGAGCAGTTAAAATTAGGTGCTTTAAATACAATTACACTACAGTGGTCAGGGTCATACAGAGGTTTTCCAAGATGGGTTCTATTCGGAACAGGCCTTGCAAGAGTCGATCAATGAAGTTGAGCCCTCATTTTGTGTGTCAGGTGCAGAACCTAGACTCAGAAAACAAATGATTGAACATGAGTGCCTAAGCATTGCTTTAAAGGTTGCAGAAGTAGAAGGTCAGCTTGTCAGTGCTCAGACTATACACCGCACACTTCAACAAGTCAGTCTGCATAGGCGTCATCCCAGAAGGAAGCCTCACCTGAAGCTGGCTCACAAGAAAGTCTGCAAACAGTTTGCTGAAGACAACCAAGAGCATGAATTACTGGAACCATGTCCTGTGGTCTGATGAGACTATAAGATAAACTTGTTTGGCTCAGATGGTGTCCAGCATGTGTGGTAATGCCCTGGTGAGGTGTACCAAGAGGATTGTGTCTTGTCTACAGTCAATCATGGTGGTGGTAGCATCATGGTCTGGGGCTGCATGAGTGCTGCTGGTTCTGGGGAGCTGCAGTTCACTGAGGGAAACATGGATTCCAGTATGTACTGTACATTCTGAAGCAAAACATGATGCCTTCCTTCCAGAAACTAGGCCAAACGGCAGTAAAACAATAAAAACACACCACCAAGATGACAACTGCCTTGTTAAAGAAGCTGAAGCTGTAGGTGAAGCGGTGGCCAAGTATGTCATCCTCAAGCAAAAGGTGGAGAACCACAATGTGTCTAACGTCCAGCAGCTCCGTGAGGAGTAGAAGAGAATCCCAGCAACAACCTGCGCAGCTCTGTTCAATTTCATGCCCAGTGTCAGATAACAATGGTGCTAACACAAAATATTGATACTTTGAACAAGTTTACTTAGGGTGTACTCACTTTTGCTGCCAGCTATTTTGACAATAATGGCTGTATGTTGAGTTATTTTCAGAGGACAGTAAATCTATACTGCTAAACAAGCTGCACATTGACTACTCTAAAATATATCCAAGTTTCATTTCTATAGTATTGTCCCTTGAGAAGATATACTAAAATGGCTGCTGAAATGTGAGGGGTGTACTCACTTTTGTGAATTACTGTATTCATCCTTCAGTATCGTTGACAATAAAACACAAGACTAAAATGTATTTAAAAAAATAAAACTACATCAAAATTTATTTTGATTTTCATTAAAAAGCAAACTAAATATTACAGTGGACTACACAATCTTTCAAGTTTGGGGTTGCCAGATATTAGGAGTTCAAAGATGCGCATACAAGCTCTGTGTAATCCGGGTTAATACAGTTAGGGTATGTCGAAAAACTCCCATTTCATTTTCTCCTCCAACTTCAAAATTGTCCTACATTGCTGCAGGTGTAGGATGATTTTGAAGTTGGAGGAAAAATTGAGATGGAAGTTTTTCGACATACCCTAACTATCATAAACCAGAATACCAGAATCATTTAGAGCCCTTTGAAGCTGCATTTAAACTGCATTTTGGAAGTTCAAACTTGGGGGCACCATAGAAGTCCATTATATGGAGAGAAATCTTGAAATGTTTTCCTCAAAAAAATAATTTCTTTACAACTGAACAAAGAAAGACATCTTGGAATGTGTAGTTGTGTGAAGCTGATGAGTAGCAAATCTGCATTTTGGTGTATAGCCACAGAATCTTTTTTTTTTTTTAAATATAAACAGTCAATCAACTATTTTCAGGAAGATTTACTAAAGTGTTTGTGTGCCTGCCATTGTCTGTTCAACTTAAATCGTAGCCAACAGATGGCTGATTTAAAGCCAGTAAATAAACTTTGTGATTGCGTTGACAAATATGTTTACAGTGCATCATTTTTTGCATGTTTAGCAAAGTTCTTATAAGTAATTCACATGTGATGTACCTGGTTGCAACAACCTCACATGCTTCCTGTACATGGACTGTGAATTTGTAGGTTCACTAAAAAAAATCTAAAATGTGTGACTGAACAAATCGACTGGCTTGGTCTGGCCCTCTCATGCTTAAATGTCAAGCTATACTTACATTAGAAGAGAAGACTATCAGTGAATAACAACTTCTATCAGTCTGTTGCTTTGGAAATTGCATTTTGGATCTAAAATAGTATAAATTAAATTTAAAATCCAGATAGGGTAAGAGGTAATAGGGTAACTGACCTGTTAACCACACCAATTATGCCCAGTCTGATGGGTATGACCCGGCCCAGCAGCACCTCCAGAGCATCTGTCCCTGCGTCCATCAAATCCAGTTTACTCACCACCAGCAGTGTCCTGCGACCTGAGCACACACAGGTAATGAATACACTCTCTTCCCACAGTGCTGTTCAATGTGTCATAATCACATCTGGAATTCTCTGCATGTAGTTTACCATCTGGGTCCACCTCTCGTGCCAGTTTAAGGGCATCTGATGTGGCGAGGTCAGAGTTTGCAGGAGAAACACACAGGATGAGGGAGTTGGGGTTGGAGATGTAGGACAGAATCATCTCTTGGACTTGAGTCTCGATATCTTCAGGTTGGTCACCAACCGGGACCTACTCAAAAAAGATCACATCACATGACAAAGATGGAGTGGGTGAATAAAGCAATTAGGGCTGCAACTAATAATTATTTTGATAGAGATATTTGATGAATCCAAACAAATAGTAATAAAATAATGAATTAATTAATTATAATCCATTGTTAAAAATGTAATTCCACAGCTTGCCCAATGTTGTCCTCCAAACAATGTGCAATTTTAAGGTTATGAAAACAAATGTAGTGAATATTTCTATGTAGGCTATGCTATACAGTAGCCAACATTTAAAGTGGATCAAAAAAGTTGTCCTAAGGCAAGAACACGTCTTGTTTTGGTTTTAGGACAACTCTTTTGTTCCACTTCAAATGCTGACTACTGTACATTATGTGCAAATAAAGTCACGCTTTTATTTCTATTTTTCATAAGACTAGTCCTAAAAAAAGAGACATTTTTAAACCTACTTTTATGTACAAAAATTATGTTCCAAAAAGTCAGAATTATTGAACTCCTATATTTTTAGTATTTCTTTATTTCAACATTCTAAATATATCTTAACAGTGTTTAATATTTTAGATTAATATATTAATATTTTAATATTATAGTATTTTTGGGGGGGGGGGGCACTGTGTATATGTTCTTTACTGGACTTTATTTAAAATGTGTTATATGTTCACGTGTTATAGACGAGAAATAAAGTTTTTCTTTAAAGGAGAACTCCGGTGTGATTTTGACCTAAAGTGTATTGAATCATGATACCGAGTGTAAACGTACCTTGCATATCTCATCTCGTCTTGCCCACTGCAGTCCGAAATCTGGGGTCAGTTATCCGATGCTCACAACAGGTTGTCAATGAGAGTCAACAGGGCATCGAAGAAGCCATGTAAATAAATCACTGTTTTACGCCATTTACGAGGCACAAAGTAGCTCCACACTTCATTTGTAGACTTCCAAGGGCCCTGACATTTAAAACGAGACATTGAGAACTCAGAAAAAGCACCGGTAGTTTATTTACAAGTAGATTTATACAGACAGTAACTGCAAGAAGTTTAGCGGCCGCCGCCATCTTAAATTTAGTCACGATAAGTCGAGTGTCGAGCACGAAGGAAACTACAACCTGATAAGTTGATAACCTGATAAATTCCTTGGTGCTCGACACTCGACTTATCGTGACTAAATTTAAGATGGCGGCGGCCGCTAAACTTCTTACAGTTACTGTCTGTATAAATCTTCTCGTAAATAAACTACCGGTGCTTTTTCTGAGTTTTCAATGTCTCGTTTTAAATGTCAGGGCCCTTGGAAGTCTACCAATGAAGTGTGGAGCTACTTTGTGCCTCGTAAATGGCGTAAAACAGTGATTTATTTACATGGCTTCTTCGATGCCCTGTTGACTCTCATTGACAACCTGTTGTGAGCATCGGATAACTGACCCCAGATTTCGGACAGCAGTGGACAAGACGAGATGAGATATGCAAGGTACGTTTACACTCGGTATCATGATTCAATACACTTTAGGTCAAAATCACACCGGAGTTCTCCTTTAAATGTGAAATGTAGATGTTTTTAATATTATTGAAATGTATAAGGCAAAATCCTTTTTTTATATATTCATATTTTCACAATATTTTTTAAAACAAAATGGTCAAATATATAAATATATATAAATAGACACACACATACAGTCAAGCCAGAAATGAGTCATACCCCTGACAAATTCTGACCTAAAGTCACTTTTATTCAACCAGCAAGTTTTTTTGGACCGGAAATGACACAGGCTTCTCCCAATAAGACGATGTACAAGAGGCATCATTGTAAAAAAAAAAATATTTCTCCACTTTTATTTACATTTGAACAAAAAGTGTCATGTCCAAAATTATTCATACCCTTTGCAAACTGTCACAGTCTATGGGAAAATCCAAAGTTCTATACCATTCCAAATAGTCCAAGCTGTTCTAAAGCATCCTAATTACCCTGATTCATTGGGAACAGCAGTTTTAATCAACTCAACAGGTGAAAAACAGAAGCTCTCTGCTGTTGGTTTGTGGACAGTCATGGCTCACATTATGGCTGCTCACAAGTCAGGAAAGGGCTATAAGACCATATCTAAATGTTTTGAAGTTCCAGTGGCTACAGTGCAAAGTATTATTAAAAATACAAGACGTTCCGCACTGTGAAAAATCTCAGAGGACGTGGTTGGAAGCCAAAAGTGACACCTGTGCTGGCCAGGAGGATAGTGAGAGAGGTAAAAAAAAAAAAAAAAAAAATCCAAGGATCACCACCAAGGCCATCCTGATGAATCTGGGCTCTGCTGGTGGCAACATCTCATGGCAGACAGTCCAACGGACACTGCACACCGCTGGGCTCCACGGACGCAGACCAAGGAGGACACCACTTCTCCAGATAAGGCACACAAAACCCCGCTTGGCCTTTGCAAATGCTCATCTTGACAAAGAATAAGACTTCTGGTCTTCTGTTCAACTTGGCCTTGGGCACCAGTGTACATTTCAGCACGACAACGACCCAAAACAGCAAAAGTGGTGAAGAAATGGTTAGCAGACAAAAACATTAACGTTTTGCAGTGGCCCAGCCAGAGTCTTGACTTAAATCCAATTGAGAATCTGTGGAGGGAGCTAAAGATCAGGGTGATGGCAAGGAGACCCTTCAACCTGAAAGAGTTGGAGCTCATCACTAAAGATGAATGGGCAAAAATACCAGTGGAGAGATGCAAAAAGCTGCTCAGCAATTATAGGAAGCGTTTGATTGCTGAAACAGCCAATAAAGGCTTTTCTATTGATTATTGAGAAGGGTATGAATAATTTTGGACATGCCACTTTTTGTTCAAATGTAAATAAAAGATGAGTAATATTTTTTCCACAATGATGCCTCTTGTACATCGTCTTATTATCTTCTGGGAGACGTCTGTGTCATTTCTAATAAAAAAAATTAAAAAAAAAAAAACTTGCTGGTAGAATAAAAGTAACTTTAAGTCAGAATTTGCCAGGGGTATGAATAATTTTCGGGCTTGACTGTATATATAACAATTTACATAAATATATTTTAAAACATTTTTAGCTATTTATTTTTGGCCATTTGTATATATTGAAATTAAAAATATATTTGAAAATATATATTCTTTACTGTATGGGGTGCTCTGTCTGTTTTTAAGCACATACATACACCAGTGTTCGTTCAGTGAAGTCTGTGAAGTTTCCGAATGATTCACCAGCTTTCAGGACTAGCTTTTATGCAAAATGGATATAATAGCATGACTTTCTAATCTTTAACAGATAAGGATACAACTGTAAAATGTAAGTTATGCACTGAGGAAAGCACATCTCAAATGCTTTAAATAGCACACATATCTGCCAAGCTTGCTATAGAGCATTGTAATGTACAGGACAACAAGGGTTGTGCAGTTTTCCTGGAGTAGCTCCCTCTTAGTGTCCTCCGCTATATGTCATATGTGTTTTGTCCATAGAAAGAAATAATTTACTACTGTAAACTGACATAACTGGTGGATGCACAAATGCGATTAATATATAGTCGAATTTGTTGTTAATTATTTTCATTATCAATTATAACTGACTGAATCGGTAAGTTGTTGCAGTCCAGTTATTTCAATAGTAATATGTACATTGAAGAATTTTGCTAATAAGCTAAAATGTGGACCAGACTTTATGCTGGTAGTCAAACTCTGGTTATTTGAGAACAGTGACCCAATTACACAAGCATACTAAATATGGTGTCCTTTATTGGGGAGATTTAAGTTTCTTGAACTCAGATTAATTTCACTGATATTTTTTATTTATATTTTACAGTGTCTATAGAAAATCATCATACCCCTTTGAAATAGTTGCTTAATTTGTCATACAGCCGGAAATCAAACCCAATTCCAAATAACTTTTATAGCTTTATTTTGGTCTTACAAAATCAAACCAATAAAAGAAAAAAAAAAAACAGTTCTGCAAATTAATAAAAAACAAAAACTAGAATAACAGGGTTGGAAAAGTCATCAGCCCCTTGATTTAATACTTTGTAGAGCCACCTTTTGCTATATTTACAGCCATCAGTCTTTTTGGATATGTCTGTACTAGCATTGCACACCTTGATTGGGGAATATTTGCCCAGAATTGCTCAAGTTCAGTCAAATTCTGTGGTGAGTGGCAATAGGCTGCTCTCTTCAAATCCATCCACAGATTTTTAGTTGGATTTAAGTCAGAGCTCTGACTCGGCCACTCAAGGACATTCACCATCATTGTTGCTTTGGCAGTATGTTTAGGGTCATTGTCATGTTGGAAGGTGAATGACCTGTCCATCTTCATCGTCTAGCAGAGGGACGATTGTTTTCCTCAACAATTTGGATGTACTTGACAGCATCAATTTTCTCTTCAATCCTGACCAATCGCCCAGTCACAGCGGAAGAGAAAGACCCACACAACACAATGCTGCCACCACCATGCTTCACAGAAGGTATGGCGTGTTTGGGGGGTGTGCTGTGTTTGCTTTTCGCCAAACACAGCACTTGGAGTTCAGTCCAAAAGGGTCAATTTTGGTCTCATCAGACTAATGCACTTTGCGCCAGAAGGTATCAGACTCTTCCAAATGTGTTTCCAAATGTGTTTTTGCATAGTGCAAATGAGACAAGGCTTCTTTCATGCCACCCTGCCATACAGGCCAGCTTTGTGTAAAGATTGGGAGATAGTTGTCGCATGCACAGACCTTCCAGACCGAGCCTTCAAGCCTTGTAAGTCTTTCAAAGTTGCCTTTTGCCTCCTGGCAGCTTCTCTTACCAACGACCTCCTGGCTCTGTCATCCACTTTGGATGGACGGCCTAATCTAGGCAATACGCTGGTGGTGTCATACGCTTTCCACTTCTTAAGACCTTTTCACACTGAGCGCGAAAAAGTGAAATGAATATTGCATGCGATGACGCGCCAGAAAAAACAACAGATTCCTATGAATGCTTCTACATAGACCGCGAACATTCGCGCACCGAAAAAGCAAATGGTTTTTTAACAACCAGTCAGACGAAAACACGGCTGTCCAATAAGATATGAGCATTGCATCATGTGCCCAGAGCAGCTCCTGTTGCACAAAAGGACGAGTGGTGGCGCTGTTTCAAAAACCAGTGTAAACAAACAAAGAAGAAGAGTATTACGAGAGAGAAGAGGATGCACTCTTTTTATCATTGCATCTGAGAACAGATGGTTATTCTCACATGTTCTTAATATAATTTCTACTGATTCTCCACGGAATTATGTGATCTGGAGGAGAACATTGTCCGTTTTCTTCCACGTACGCGAGTGTTATAGCTAAGAGTTAGAATGCGCAGCCACTCTCTAGATCTTCCGTATAAAAAAAATGATTGAAACATTTTTCTACTGTTTCACACATGAAATATGAAAGCAAACAGACATATGATTATGTTATATTTTATATACAGTTGCAATCAAAATTATTCAACCCCCCCAAAGACTGCAGTACTTTACAAATGTTTTTTGCTCTTTCTGAAGTTCCAGGACTAAATTGCATCTACAACAGTTTTCTGGCATATTAAAAAGTGATAATGTCAATATATAATTTAATGTTTTTGAGTTATAGGATTTTTTAATAACACAGCTATGTCAAAATTATTCAACCCCTATTCAACATTGCTGTTTTAAGACAGTTATTTTTATGGTCAGGAACAAAATTGTCTTAAAAAATTGTCTTAAGCTTTTACAAACTTATTCAAAATGGAATTAGCTTGGGGTGTTACACATAGTATACTCTTAGCCCATGCATGTGCTGAAGGTGAGTAGCAAATAAAGGTAAAGTCAACAAAGCTCACACAAAATCAATAGAGAAGAAATAGTTTGCTATATTAGAAAGTCTAAAACTACATGAAGATGTATAAGACATTAAAAGTCCCTAGAGACAGCTGGCAGCCGTATTCCTTAGATTAATGTGTGTTGAACCAGAAAACCTTTGAGGCTGTTGAACAAAAAAGCACAATATCATAAAATGTTTGATCAGATCAACTGAGAAAAACTTGCAAAGTACAGCCAAAGACTTGCAAGATGACCCGACGAAAGGAGGAAAAATATTTCGATGCTGTGTACAAGAGGAACATTAGACAAGTGTAGTCTTCATGTTGAGGAATCTTGCTGAATACCACTCTTGACCAAGAAGAACAAAAAGGCTGCCTTGAACATGCCAAAATTCATTTGGATAGACCTGTGGAGTTCTGGAAGAATGTTTTATGGAGTGATGTGTCCAAACTGGAACTTTTTGGATGTATGGATCAGAGGTATGTCTGGTGCAAAAAAGACAAAGCTAATAAGCAGAAGAACACTATCTCCATCGTCAAACATGGAGGTGGGCCAGTCCTGTTATGGGGTTGTTTTACTGTAGCAGGAAGTGGAAAACATGATCATACAAAGGATATCATGGATTTATTAAAGTATCAGACCATTTTGTCAAACATTGTGATGCCTTTTATGCAAAGTCTGAAGCTAATAATCAATGGACTTTCCTGCAGGAAAATCATCCCAAAGTATACATTCAATCTACTTACGCTTGTTTTAGGAATCAGTCATAGAAAGTTTTTAAGTTGCCTGTTTCCAGATACAGGTCCTTTTCAAAAAATTAGCATATTGTGATAAAGTTCATTATTTTCTGTAATGTACTGATAAACATTAGACTTTCATATATTTTAGATTCCTTACACACAACTGAAGTAGTTCAAGCCTTTTATTGTTTTAATATTGATGATTTTGGCATAAAGCTCATGAAAACCCAAAATTCCTATCTCAAAAAATTAGCATATTTCATCCGACCAATAAAAGAAAAGTGTTTTTAATACAAAAAAAGTCAACCTTCAAATAATTATGTTCAGTTATGCACTCAATACTTGGTCGGGAATCCTTTTGCAGAAATGACTGCTTCAATGTGGCGTGGCATGGAGGCAATCAGCCTGTGGCACTGCTGAGGTGTTATGGAGACCCAGGATGCTTCGATAGCGGCCTTAAGCTCATCCAGAGTGTTGGGTCTTGCGTCTCTCAACTTTCTCTTCACAATATCCCACAGATTCTCTATGGGGTTCAGGTCAGGAGAGTTGGCAGGCCAATTGAGCACAGTAATACCATGGTCAGTAAACCATTTACCAGTGGTTTTGGCACTGTGAGCAGGTGCCAGGTCGTGCTGAAAAATGAAATCTTCATCTCCATAAAGCTTTTCAGCAGATGGAAGCATGAAGTGCTCCAAAATCTCCTGATAGCTAGCTGCATGGACCCTGCCCTTGATAAAACACAGTGGACCAACACCGGCAGCTGACATGGCACCCCAGACCATCACTGACTGTGGGTACTTGACACTGGACTTCAGGCATTTTGGCATTTCCCTCTCCCCAGTCTTCCTCCAGACTCTGGCACCTTGATTTCCGAATGACATGCAAAATTTGCTTTCATCTGAAAAAAGTACTTTGGACCACTGAGCAACAGTCCAGTGCTGCTTCTGCCGCTGTTTCTGGTTCAAAAGTGGCTTGACCTGGCGCCTGTACACGGTGGCTCTGGATGTTTCTACTCCAGACTCAGTCCACTGCTTCCGCAGGTCCCCAAGGTCTGGAATCGGTCCTTCTCCACAATCTTCCTCAGGGTCCGGTCACCTCTTCTCGTTGTGCAGCGTTTTCTGCCACACTTTTTCCTTCCCACAGACTTCCCACTGAGGTGCCTTGATACAGCACTCTGGGAACAGCCTATTCGTTCAGAAATTTCTTTCTGTGTCTTACCCTCTTGCTTGAGGGTGTCAATGATGGCCTTCTGGACAGCAGTCAGGTCGGCAGTCTTACCCATGATTGCGGTTTTGAGTAATGAACCAGGCTGGGAGTTTTTAAAAGCCTCAGGAATCTTTTGCAGGTGTTTAGAGTTAATTAGTTGATTCAGATGATTAGGTTAATCACTCGTTTAGAGAACCTTTTCATGATATGCTAATTTTTTGATATAGGAATTTTGGGTTTTCATGAGCTGTATGCCAAAATCATCAACATTAAAACAATAAAAGGCTTGAACTACTTCAGTTGTGTGTAATGAATCTAAAATATATGAAAGTCTAATGTTTATCAGTACATTACAGAAAATAATGAACTTTATCACAATATGCTAATTTTTTGAAAATGACCTGTATAATTCTCATTGAAAATACATGGTTGAATTTGAAGCAAGCAGTGGCAAAGTAAAACCCAAAGATTATCAGTGATCTGAAAGCATTTTCAGGGGAGGAATGGCCCAAGATTGCAGCAGAAAGGTGACAGAAGCATCTAAGCACTTCCAGGCAGTGTTTATTGGTGGTTTTAAAGTATAAAAGATTCTACACCAAATTTACTTTCAGGGGTTGAATAATTTTGAACATAAATGTTTAGAGCCAATTCGATTTTTATTATTATTCATCAACTTACGTTCTCAGAATTACTCAAATGTGTATTAATAATCTTTCTTTAATAGTTTACTGATGCCTTTGTTGAATTGTTTTCACAAAATGTTCTCTGCAGCAAAATGTCTTGCAGGTCAAGGGGGTTGAATAATTTTGATTGCAACTGTATATATAAAAAATTTTGCCTCCTGGCAGAATATATATTCTGTATCTGTTTTGTGTGCAGCTCATGGTATTTTTTATAATAATAAAGGATGTTTATGAAAATAAGCATTATTAAACATATAAAGAGTGCATGTCTGCCTATTATAGAATCAAAACCAACTACAGATCAAAATCAGAAGTTATTACAAGCACTCAATGATAGTTTAAAGTCGGTTTTAAGCAAATGCATTAATAATTACATAGATTTTCAAATGTGGCATAATGCTAATTTTACTTCTATATATATTTTAAGATGTTTTCTTGTAAGCATTATAGATAGTTTGTGTTTCTGGCGTAGAACCAAACTTTATTTATCTTAAGTTAATGCTGTATATTAAGCAGCGGACAATGTTAAATAAATAAACATGATACATATCTGAGGAAAAATACATTGTTGGTTGACATCTGCGATTCGCATGCATTTTCGCATTGTGCTCAGTGTGGAAAGGCCTTTAATGATGCTCTGAACAGTACTCCGAGGGTTAGCTAAAGTCTTTGAAATGTTTTTGCAGCCTTCTCCTAGCTTGTGCCTTTCTACAACTTTATCCCAGAGGTCTTTCAAAAGCACTTTTCCAACCATGGGGTATTCTTTGCCGTACCATGCACTACTAACAGTGGAGTCTTCAAGAAACAGCTGGTTTTATTCTGAAGTAATCAACACCACTACTATTGATGTCAGGTGGGGCAATTAGCCTGGTGTTTAATCTGGAAGTTGATTGTTTGCACCTGAGAACCTGAGGGGCTGATCACTTTACCAAACCAGGCATTTCACTGATTAATTTGGAATAATCCTCCAGAATTTTTTTAATGATTTTTTTACTTTTATGATGAGGGATTTAATGTGTACATGCAGCTCGAAAAAAAGTTAAGACTTAATTTATTTTATTTTCCAGGGTGTAATGTGACAAAAGGTAAAGGTTTTCACAGGGTATGTTGATTTATATTTAAAGATGTTTTCTTGTAAGCATTATAGATAGTTTGTGTTTCTGCCACAGAACCAAACTTTTATTATCTTAAGTTAATGCTGTATATTAAGCAGCGGACAATGTAAAATCCATATACAAGATACATATCTGAGGAAAAATACATTGTTGGTTGACATCTGTGATTCGCATGCATTTTCGCATTGTGCTCAGTGTGGAAAGGCCTTTAATGATGCTCTGAACAGTACTCCGAGGGTTAGCTAAAGTCTTTGAAATGTTTTTGCAGCCTTCTCCTAGCTTGTGCCTTTCTACAACTTTATCCCAGAGGTCTTTCAAAAGTACTTTTCCAACCATGGGGAATTCTTTGCCGTACCATGCACTACTAACAGTGGAGTCTTCAAGAAACAGCTGGTTTTATTCTGAAGTAATCAACACCACTACTATTGATGTCAGGTGGGGCAATTAGCCTGGTGTTTAATATGGAAGTTGATTGTTTGCACCTGAGAACCTGAGGGGCTGATCACTTTACCAAACCAGGCATTTCACTGATTAATTTTGAATAATCCTCCAGAATTTTTTAAAAGATATTTTTACTTTTATGATGAGGGTTTTAATGTGTACATTCAGCTAAAAAAAAGGTAATACTTAATTTATTTTATTTTCCCGGAAGTAATGTGACAAAAGGTTTTCACAGGGTATACTGATTTTCTATAGACACTGTATGTAATAACTATACTAAACTAACATGCTTAATTGACAGCATTTGATTTCAAAAGATAAAACTGAATATAACACTTCTGCTTTTTATCCTCAAGCAAATGAGTTTGCATTGCACTGTAAAAGAAAATATCTAGTCATTGTGGGTACCTTAGTGATGCCAGGCAAGTCAACTAACGTCAGACTGAGTACGTTAGGGGAATAGATCTTCAGGTAAATGGGCTCTGGACTGATGCCCTAGGGAGGAAAAAGAGAACAACTAAATGAGATCAATTAAAACAGCCCCTTAAAATGGAAACACAAGAGTATGTCAAACTGTCTGAAGTTCCCCTGCACCTTATTATCGGTACTGCGGTCCGTTTCCTCCTCAATCTCTTTCCGGATTTCACTGAAGTCTGTGAAAATCTGAGCAAAGAGAAAACAACATCTCAATAGAGTCGAGGTTCATAACAAGCTATGGCGTGTTCTGAATGACCTATTTTTTCAACAAGAACTCCAAGTCTTTAATTACCTGGTTTTTGCAGTGAAGGAAGGTGCCCCATTCCTCTGCTTTGATACCTTTAGAAGAACGAGAGAGAAGAACGCAAACACACAAGACAATGCAAATCAATATTTATGACACTGAGCCCAGCAGAAAATTCAGCAGAACCCCTTTTCCCATAAAAGACCTCAACAGAAATAAAAGCTTTTTACAGGCTCTGACTGCAAGGAGAACTGACGTGAACAAAATGTGAAATCAATAGGCAACCAGAAATGTTACTGTGGCCAGATACATTAGTACACAACTGAGTGAGCGAAGCCCAAACATGCATTTGCTCTAGTCTCAAAGTGCAGGACAAAATACCAGAAGGATTTTGAAATGAAAACACAACAGATGGAATAACAATCTAGGTTATAAAGAAAAACAGAAGATGGAACAAGCTGTGAGATGAGGCGCACACCAGAAGACTGAAACGGACAGATGAATGCTTATGCAGATGAGCATTTGTTGAAAAGCAGAGACCTGGATAATAGTTTTGGCTGTTTTGTTTAGATCCATTTCCTGAGAAAGCAAAGAGAGGAGAGCAGAGAGCGTTAGGAAGAAACGCTACTGTAAGTGGATTAGAGACAAATTCACAGAAAGATACATCAACATTGTAACATCATCCAGCGAGCGGATGTTAAAAGGAACATACTCCGGGTTCAATACAAGTTATGTGTGGAAAAATAAAGCAATAATTGCATTTACAGTAATGCACTTACTATAAAAGTCTAAGGGATGAGACATCTATATATACACTCTCTATATATACACATTTGTAATATATATCTTTAAATATGTAACAAAAAAATATAATATACAACTTCTGTTTAAAATGTTGAGATCAAAACGACTTTTTAAAAATAAATTAATACTTTTATTCAACAATAAATTGATTAAAAGTAATATTAAAGGCATTTATAATGCTATGTTTTTTATTTTTTATTATTATTATTTTGAAATAAATGCTGTTCTTCTGAGCTTAGCATTCATCAAAAAATCCTGAAAAAATATTTGTAAAAAATGTCAAGAAAATGAAAGAAATGATGGTTTCTACAAAAATATTGAGAAGCAATATTGAGTGTTTTCAACATTGCTAATAATAATAAATGTTTCTTGAGCATCATAATGATGCAGAAAATTCACAGGTATAATTGTTTTTTTGTTACACCAGTCAAAAGACATTTTTAATGTTTTTTTTTTTAAGTCTCTCCTGTTCACCAAGCCTGCATTTATTTGATCCAAAGAACAAGAAATATTTTCACTATTTAAAATAATATATTTAATATATTTTAAAATGTAATTTATTACTGTGATCAAAGCTACATTTTCAGCATCATTACTCTGGTCTTCAGTGTCATGTGATCCTTCACAAATCATTCTAATATTCTGATCTGCTGTTCAAGAAACATTATTCAAGAAACAATATATATATATATATATATATATATATATATATATATATATTTTTTTTTTTTTTTTTTTTTTTTTAATATATATAATTTTAATAGAAATTATTTAGCAAGGATGCTTTAAATTGATCAAAAGTGATGATAAAGAAATTTATAATGTTAAAAAAGATTTCTATTTCAGATAAGTGCCATTCTTCTGAACTTCTGAAAAGAATCTGATAAATGTTTCTTGGACAGCAAATCAGAATATTGGAATGATTTTTGAAGGACCATGTGACAGGAGTAATGATACTGAAAATTCAGCTTTGAAATCACAGGAATAAATTACATTTTAAAATGTATTCAAATAGAAAACAGTTATTCTGAATAGCAAACATATTTCACAATATTACTGCTTTTGCTGTATTTTGGAACAAATAAATGCAAGATTGGTGAGCAGAAAAGATTGTTTAAAAAAATCTTACTGTACAAAAACCTTTGACTGGTAGTGTATTAAAACTGAAAATGTTTAAACTTACGTTAAGTGTCTTTACTGAATTTTTTAATCAAATAAAAAAAATCCAACCAACTTCAAACTTGAGCTATAGTGTACCTAGTAAGCTTTTTATTAATATGTGAAATGTTTATGTTATCAAATTCCGACCAGTCTAAGGTTAAAAAATAAGGAACTTTCTTATTGTGACAATATTTTTTAAGATTTTTAAGCATGTGTTCTCATGTTATTCTTGTACAGAACCTAGAACATTTCTTTAAGATTTTTTTACTTTAAGAACACTGAAAAATATTAGACCTACTTTTATTTCAAGGCATGCAAAGCAAGCACTTGTGTGCTAGATATGTACTTACGTAAAAACTCTTATTTTTTTTCTCAATATGTTAAAAACTTTCTGACTGTGTCATAAATCTAGTAAGCTAACTAGACAGCTTTCCAGGCATCACAGTCATTACTATGATGCGCCAAAAATATTGTTTAGGTTGTTTAGGTCCACTATTTTTTGAGACACAATATCTTCGTCCACAGTCATATTATTTCAGAGATATGATAAACTCTTTGAAGAGAGACACAATCAGTTACCATTGTCTTGTTTCCGCCTCTCCTCCAGCGGAGGCACATTCACCAGCTGTAACACTAGAGGGCGCCGAGTCACTATTCCTGAACCTCGGGGCAGAAAGTCTCTTCCAACCAAACTCTCCAATACTGAGCTCTTTCCACTGCTCTGTGGATTCATTTGAAGAGACCAACAGATCACATGCTTGATTTGATAAGGAAAATACTGGCACTGTGTTTACATGTAGCCCTACTCGATGTGCATGATGTATTATCACAAAACAAACACCACACCTGAAGTATTGACAGTCTACATTTTAACATTTTAATGACTCACTTGTGATCCCACGACCACGATCTGAGGAAGCTGGATGATCTCGGCTCCGACTGTGAGGAAAACCTCCTGCAGTCTGTTAATGATGGGAATCAGAGTTTCCATCTATGAAAGAGAAAAGAAAAATCGATAGACTGAGTGTAAAGCTGCTATTGATGAACAACAGAATGTGGCTTAATCAATAGATACGCAGAAGCAAAGCTATATATAAATATTTAATCCACTTTTTACAGCAAAACGATTTTAATCATTTAAAATATAATTATGTTTATATATATATATATATATATATATATATATATATACTACCATTCAAAAGTTTGGGGTCAGTACATTTTTATTGTTTCTTTTTCTTTTCTTTTTTTTTTTAAGAAATTAATACTTTTATTCACCAAGGATGTATTAAGTTAATAATTAAAAGTTTATTAAAAGTTAATAATAAATCATTTACATTGTTATAAAATATTTATATTTTAAAAAAACACTGTACTTTTTAAACTTGTTATTCATGAAAGAATCCTGAAAAAAAAAAAAATCACGGGTTCCAAAAAATATTTGGCAGCACAACTGTTGATATTATCCAACATTGATCATCCTAATAATAAATCAGCATATTAGAATGATTTCTGAAGGATCATGTGACACTTAAGACTGGAGTAACAGCTGATAAAAATTCAGCTTTTCATCACAGGAATAAATTCTATTTTAAAGTATGTTCAAATAAAAAAAAAACGTTATTTTATATTGTAAAAACATTTTGCAATATTACTGTTTTTTTCTGTATTTTTAATCAAATAAATGCAGCCTTGATGAGCGTAAGAGATACTATTTAAAGACTTATATATATATATATATATATATATATATATATATATATATATATATATATATATAATAAGTAAATAAGTATGGTGTTTCTTTTGTAAATATTTCTGCTACTCTAAATGACAATGAGACATTATTTCACCCATATTTTAGCATTTTATTTTCACAAAAGTTAAAGTTGAAACTATGTATATTAAATCACTATATATTATTAAGAAAGTGGGCCTTAATAATTAATAAAAGTCTTAATTCGCACTTCCATCCGATTATAAAGTCTTAAATTCATAATATTGTGGTTATATACACTTAAAACAAGAACATATATCTGCCAATGTGGTATCATTTCCCCCCTTTTAAATTAAGTCTATTTTTCTGAGCCCACTGCTATTGTTTTAATCATAAACTCATGTGCATTTTACATATATATCATATATATCTTACGCTTCACATGTGAAAAGCACATATCTGAACAAATGGCCCTGAAAGACACTCATTTGATTTGATTAATTTGCAATACACACATATATAAATACACACACACATATGCATAGCCATAGCCATTAAAAACACAAGTCTGCACAAATTACATATTCATGCAATAAAATGAGACTATTTTGATATTTAATTTGCAGTTATACTGTATGTTTCACGACAGACATCAGCTCTGCAGGGTGTGATGCTGCTGGCAGAACAAGGTTACATGGTAACGTTAGGAGAAACGATATAAACATTAGCAAAACAGGCTACATACCTTACCGTAATGCGATGTGTCAAGACTTCTACAATATTACACAATCAGAGCGTTATAGCGCTCAGTGTCATGCTGGAAATATGGAAAACACAACGTACAGTCACGGGAAGACCGACATGTTTTGAGGTTTCGCTTTTCTGCGCCCTTACAGCAGGTTGTCAAAGACGGATCCGGCGTCAGCTACAGGATATCTGATTGGCTAATGTATTGATGACGCTCGAGCTTATTTTCAGCTCATTGGATAAAAGACCTATCAATCATGACCACTTCTCTACGCCCCTTTCCAACATCAGGACCCCTCATATATTTCATCCGTGGGCTTCAGTATCACAGTAGCATTAGAATTTCGGTAATTTGTGTGGAATTATAAGGAAAAACGAGTTTCATAATAGTTTAAAATGTTCGAAATGCGTCGAATCTATTAGGATATTTGAGTAAAATCATATGACTGATCAAAAAGACACGAGTTAGGGAAGTATGTTGCGTGAGGTATTGAGGAAGTGTGAACGAGTCAGAATTTAGGCAAATGATCAAACTTCAAATCACATGACAGAGGGAGGGACGAGAAATCCCTGAGGCAAAACCCAGCACAGGAAGAGCCTCTCCCTGTCCTGTTTTCTTATTAAACTTAGCATAAATGCACTTTTAGTAAGTTTGAGATTTCAGTTCAAATTATAATTAGCTTAAATTAGGTTTACTCGTTTAATTCTTTAATTTAAAGTTGTGCACAATATGGTAGCTACTGAATGTGAAAATAAAGTTGTTTTACATATAATTGTTTAGTTACCGCTTGTATGTTTTATCCAAAAGGCGAAATTAGAAATAAATGCATAAACTGCTATAAAGTGGATGATTCGTTTAATTTATTTCCTTCTCTTCGCCATCTTGGACTCATTAGAAAATGAGGGAGGGCTGTACCAGCTGAGCTGAACTAGTAAAGTGAAGTCTGATTCATTTTAGCGAATCGGTTCGTCCGGACGGTTCTTTTAAATTTCAAACGATTCAAAAATTGATTCGTTTGAGTCACGTCGCTTTAAAGGCTTCTAAGACTTTACGTGGCATTTTATACAGTATATTTGTAACCCTTGTCCACAAAACCAGGCATAAAGGTTCATTTTGAATTGATCAGATTTATAGATACAACTGAAAGCTGCATAAACAAGCTATGGTTTGTTAGATAAGAAAATATTTGGCCGAGATACAACTATTTGAAAATCTAATATAGTCTAAGGGTGCAACAAAATCTAAATATTGAGAAAGTCGCCTTTAAAGGTGTCCAAATTAAGTTCTTAGCAATGCATATTATATTTAATATATTTACGGTAGGGAATGCACAAAATATCTTCATGGAACTTGGTCTTATGATTTTTGGCATCAAAGAAAAATACATTATTTTGATCAAAGCAATGAATATTTGGCTATTGCTACAAATATACCCGTGCTACTTAAGACCAGGTCACATTTTAGTCAAGTATTATTGTTTCTAACCACGTTTGTTGTTGTGTTAAACGCTCTACCACTTCATAAGTAGACCGAGTCGAATCTTCTTGCGAATCGGTTCGAATGAATCATCCAATTGAACCGGTTGAAACACAATGTGCTCGTGATTCGAACATCAATATTTTGCGTCAGTCCCTTGTGACTCTACAGTCATGTCCTGTTCTGCTAGGAAGAAACACATAATGCTCTACAACAGCTGATGTGCATCTGGGTTATAAGAAACACTGGCTAAATTTTTGCGGAAGATTTGGACGCGCAGCTAATATCAAAACAGCCGCGACGGAAAACGCGAAGAGGTGAAGGTAAATTATCTGACAGTTTGTTTTTCTCACACAATCTGTCAAGCTGTTTGGTGCAGAGAATATTATATAATTTTAGACCCGGCTGCTCTTTTATGTTTTTTTTTTGCACTTATTACATTTCATAATGTGGATTATATCTGTCGTTCTATGTCATCATGGCATAAAATATCTGTCCTTGCCAGGACAAAGTACTTGGCCACGTAGAACAAAGACTTTGTGGGTTTTTAGCGCAGTGTAGCTTTCGCTTCTGTAATACTGTCAGTTCGTTTCAGTAATGCATTTGTTACAATGTAGCTGCATGTTTTCACGGCAGTGGCGTCACGTGACTCAATGAATCACATGAATTCATTCTTTGTACTTCTGCCACTGCATGAACGCTGAAGATGTACTGGAAGATGTTTGATTAGTCCTGTTTTCTCCTTAGTTTTAGAATATAGGTAATTGGAAGTCATAATAATAATTGTGTAACTAACAACCAAACCAGTGATCAATTAATTTGATTATTTTGTAATAATATTACAATAATTGTAATTGTAATAATACTCTGCTCACCGCGCCTGCGTTTATTTGATCCAAAGCACAGAAAAACATTGAAATATTTGTATTATTTAAAATAACTGCTTTCTATTTGAATATTTTTTAGAATGTAATTTATTCCTGATTTCAAAGCTGTATTTTTAGCATCATTACTCCAGTCTTCAGTGTAACATGATCCTTCAGAAATCATTCTAATATTTTTTATTATGATTATGTTGAAAACAGGTTTCTTTGATGAATACTGTAGAAAGTTCAGCAGAACAGCATTTATCTGAAATAGAAAGCTTTTGTAACATTGTAAATGTCTTTATCATCACTTTTGATCAATTTAAAGCATCTTTGCTAAATAAAAGTATTAATTCCTGTAATTTTTTTCTAAAAAATAAAATATAAAAATACCGTCTCCAAGGTTTTGAATGGTATTGTGTATAATGTTACAAAAGCTTTTTATTTCAGATAAATGCTGAACTTTGGATTTTCTGACCAAAGAATCCTGAAAAAATGTAATAATAATAATAATAACAATAATAAATGTTGAACAGCAAATCAGCATATTAGAATGATTTCTGAAGGGTCATGATGCTAAAATTCAGCTTTGATCACAAGAATAAATTACATTTTAAAATGTATTTAAATAGAAAACAGTTATTTTAAGTAGTAAAAATATTTCTAAATGTTCCTGTTGGCTTGGTGAGCAGAAGAGACTTCTTTAAAAAACATAAAAAAATATTATGTACATACATATACATATATATCTTATATTGAAATAAAATAAACATTACTTTAGTAAAATATCAAACTTAAACGTTTATTTCTTAATTCTGAACTATTTCTGTACTCTGATTTCATAAATACAACAAATATATTGCTAAAAAATAATATATTTTTAATTTAATAATTGTACATTTTCACTTAGTTTAACTTGCTGTACTAAAACAACTAAACATAAAAAAATATTAAAAAGTAAAAAATTACAGACTCCAAAATGAAAATGAAAAATATAAAAATAAAAACTATATTAGTATCTCAATACTATCTCTATAATATTTCTTTATACTGATAAAAACTATAACAGTATCTCAATTATACTAAAATATCACTGGTTTAATGTATATATTATAGAAAAGTAATTTTTACTTATGAAGTTGTCATAAACAGTTACAGGCCTGCATTTTGATACAAAAACTTATCAAAGCAACAGCTGTTTAGATTATAAACATCTGACTTATATATCAGTGACCTTATCACAATTCACACTGTATATTAATAAAATCGAATAATTTAATTCCATAGTTATTTTATGTCATTTAGACTAGTAATTGAACAATAAAACTTGTAACATTGGCATATTATGCATTCATTATAGTTGATTTAAAGTCAAATGTCAAATATAATATGCCTGAAATGGTGCATAAGAAAACAATCATGTGGTTTCAGCTTTTAAAGAGTAAGTTTACCTGTCTGTAGCAAATAAAGCATCTCCTGCGGTCTAATATCTGTCTCTTTTCACAGCTTTCTTCTAAAAATCATGGCCTCTCGTAAGAAGGTGCTGCTCAAAGTGATCATCCTAGGGGATTCTGGGTAAGTGTCTGTGCCACGTCTTTGTGCTATCAGTGACATTTAGATAAATTCTGTTATAATCAGTCAGCACAGCTCAAATGCTCTTGTCAGCAGTGACACTTTGTCCTCTGTAATGCTTGTTTAAAACAGCTGTGCATGTGTAAACATCACTGGGTTAACATGACTCAAGGAATTCCCCTGACTTCCCGTCATTCACGTCCTCAGAATAGGTGCAGCTGGAATCTGTGAAATGATTGTAGTCATGCAGGACTATATCTTACTTTTAAAGAATGTTATCAAGACTATGCAGCTATGCAGCTCAGAGATGATAATATCAGTTGAGGCATTGCTCACTATGTTACCAATTGAGTCCATTTGTTCTGTTTGTCTTTGACAGAGTTGGGAAGACCTCTCTGATGAACCAGTATGTGAATAACAAGTTCAGTAACCAGTATAAGGCCACAATCGGAGCTGACTTCCTGACTAAGGAAGTGATGGTGGACGACAGACTGGTCACCATGCAGGTTTGTGTTCATGTGTATTTAATTAGAGTGGACATTTCAATTCAATTCAATTCAAGTTTATTTGTATAGCGCTTTTCACAATACAAATTACTTCAAAGCAGCTGTACAAAAAAAAAAAAAAAATGTAGGCTACAATATATTTAGTAGCTTATTAGTGGTGACTACTGTATGTTAAGTCCATGTACATATGGTATAAATATTAAAAACAGTAATGGTGCAGGTACATTTCCCTTCTGTTCAAAAGTTTGGGGTCAGTATGATATATGTGACCCTGGACCACAAAACCAGTCTTAAGTCGCTGGGGTATATTTGTAGCAATAGCCAAAAATACATTGTATGGGTCAAAATGATTGATTTTTCTTTTATGTCAAAAATCATTAGGAAATTAAGTAAAGATCATGTTACATTAAGATTTTTTGTAAAATTCCTACTGTAAACCTATCAAAATGTAATTTTTGATTAGTAATATGCATTGTTAAGAGCTTAATTTGGACAAATTTAAAGGTGATTTTCTCAGTATTTTGATTTTTTTGCACCCTCAGATTCCAGATTTTCAAATAGATGTATCTCGGCCAAATATTGTCCTATCCTAACAAACCATACATCAATAGAAAGCTTATTTATTGAGTTTTCATATGATGTATATATCTCAGTTTTGTAAAATTCAACCTTATGACTGGTTTTGTGGTCCAGGGTCACATATATAAAAAAATTAATACTTTTATTTAGCAAGGATGCATTAAATTGACCAAAAGTGACAGTAAAGTAGAGCTGTGTAAGTAATTAACTGAAATTCAGTTTTGATTTCGGCTTCAAACGATTATAAAAATACAATATTCAAGATAAAACAAATATTGCTTCCGATTCCGCCCCCTTTGTGCGCTTTTGCTCCTTTATAAAAGCCCAATTTCACATGCAAATAAGTAAAATCGTGTAACACGACTTGCATACTGTAAAATGAGACGTGCTTGATTAATTAATGTTTATTTGATGTTGTGTTTTTAAAAGCACAAAGGAGAATTTGCGCTGTTTTGTGAATGCGCTCAGAGACGGAAGAGAACACGGACATGTGAAGTGAACGTTTAGCTTAAGATGTGTACCTAAATGGTTAAATACATGCAAATATACAGTCAAGCCGAAATTATTCATACCCCTGGCAAATACGGACTTAAAGTTACTTTTATTCAACCAGCAAGTTTTTTTTTTTTTTTGGACCGGAAATGACACAGGCTTCTCCCAAAAGATAATTAGACGATGTACAAGAGGCATCATTGTGGGGAAAAAAAATATATTTCTCAGCTTTTATTTACATTTGAACAAAAAGTGGCATGTCCAAAATTATTCATACCCTTTGCAAACAGTCACAGTCTATGGGAAAATCCAAAGTTCTGTACCATTCCAAATAGTCCAAGCTGTTCTAAAGCATCCTAATTACCCTGATTCATTGGGAACAGCTGTTTTAATCAACTCAACAGGTGAAAAACAGAAGCTCTCTGCTGTTGGTTTGTGGACAGTCATCGCTAAGACAAAGGAGCTCACTGAGGACCTGCGGCTGAACAGAATTTGGGGTATGGGGTATGAATAATTTCGGGCTTGACTGTATGTCAAAATGCAGCATTTGGTGATTATTCGTGTAAACCTTCGGCAGTTATGTTTCAAATTAACGTAAACCGTTGAGAATGAAAATACGTGTGTAACAGTATATTGGATCTGTGCAGCTCTTAAAGCGGCCACAAGTAATATTCCTTCTGCCGTCTCTGTGCTTAATGTTAATCAAACAACAAAAAACAAAGACAAAATCACTCACTGCTCTTGACAGAGGGACTTTTGTAGTTTTATAAGAAAAAAGCATGTTTAATTCTTACAATGAAGACTATGCTCATGTTTCATTTGTATCCTTTTTTTATTGTATTGCTATCTTTAAATGAATCAATCAATCATATAAAGTTTTGTGCCATAATCAAGCAGCCCTACAGTAAAGACATGTATAATGTTACAAAAGATTACTATTTAACAAAAATGTTGTTCTTTTGATGTTTTTTTATTAATCAAAGAATCGTAAAAAAAATAAAATGCATCAGGGTTTTCACACAAATATGAAGCAGCACAACTGTTGATACATTGATACTACAAAGAAATGTTTCTTGAGCAGCAAATCAGGATATTAGAATGATTTCTGATAAGATAATGTGACAATGAAGACTGGAGTAATGATGCTGAAAATTCAGTTTTGCATCAAAGACATTATATTACATATACACTGCCCTCCAAAAGTTTGGAAACTCTGGATTTTGGACAATATTAGCATGAATTCTTTTTAATTAGTGATAATTATGGACTGATAAGGGACAACACAAACTACGAAAACATATTTTATTACATAAAAAACGTTTTCGATTCATCAAAATATCCACCATTAGCAGCTATTACAGCTCTGCATAATCTGGGCATTCGAGCTGGCAGTTTATTCAAACATTGATTTGATATATTACTTTGATATATTACCCAAAGATGATTGCCCAAATCCACATTTTAGCCAGTTTCCAAGTATTTGGAGGGCAGTGTAATTTAATATATGTTCATGTAGAAAATGGGTATGTTAAATAGTAATAATAATTTAAAACTATTGAATGATAGTGTAATTCATGTATGAGTGAATATCATAAGGTAATGATCCAAATAAGGCAAAATATAAATATATAACTGAAAAATAAAAATAAAGATGTTTTGCATAAAGTTTATTATTATTTTTCATTTAATTTGTGTAGTGTAATGTGTATGGTTTAAAACAGCTTTACAGAAAATATGAAAAATAATATAAAAAAGAAAATGAAAAGAAAGAAAATTGTGCAAGCCAAAAATGACAGTATTTAATTATTTATGGATTTAATGCCAAATGTAATCTTTTATAAATAGGTAACAACACTGTACAATAAGTTTCATTAGTTAACATTCAATAATTACACTAGTTAACATAAACTAAGAACAATATTTCTACAGCATTTATTAATCTTAGTTCATGTTAATTTCAGCATTCTCGAATGCATTATTAAAATCACAAGTTGCATTTGTTAACATTAGTTAATGCATTGTGAGCTAACATAAACAAACAATGACTGTATTTTAATTAAGTAACATTAATAAATAGTGTAATAAATCTATTCTTTATTGTTTGTTCATGTTATTTAACATATTAACTAATATTAACAAATGACACCTTATTGTAAAGTGTTACCAATACATAATTCCTCTGAAAAGCCTAAAAAGGCCTAATATTTCTTTAAACTCAACTTTATATCAGATTCAACATTATATTCTTATAATAGCAGTGATTTATCAATTAAATGAATTGCTTGAAACTGCTCAGAAATAATTAAGAGGCCAGTCAGTGTGCTCTGAAGATGACGCTGTCAGTTCCTTAACAACCATTATTTTGTGAACAATTCCTCACAGCAGTAATCATCTGTGGTCATGTGACACGGTGAAAGATTCTGCATAATAAGCAACACAGTCATCTTACAAATATGAAGCCTCTAGTTACTCATAGCTAATGGGTAGGATACTAATCATGTGAAATAAATTAGTCACATTTAGCGTGATGTTTGGTAATCCCATGGTATGTTTTTCCAGTCAGCACAGATTTATGTTGTGTTTACCATGTTGTAACCTGTATGGCCGGTCATGTGATGTAGGTCCCACGTGCACAGACAAGCAGTGCTTGGGAGGTTATTCCTATTATTATCATTTCTGCACTGTAATACTGCAGTTACTCATGATAATTTTACTTATTAATGCATTTATAAATCCCATATTAGCCTTTACCAATTGGACAGTACAATGATAGATAGATAGATAGCATCTCTGTTTATTAGTGTTATAATGAATCAGTAAGGATCATTGTTAAAAGGATAGTTCACCCAAAAATGAAACATGTCATAATAGTGCCAAACCTGTATGAGTTTCTTTCTTCTGCTGAACACAAAAGAAGATCTTTTGAAGAATGTGTGTAACTAGCAGTTGCTGGTAGCTGCAGTGGTTGCCGAACATCAACTGTTTGGTTGAGTAAATGTTGACAAGAGCTTTCATTTTTGGTGAACTATCCCTTTAATAAAGGCAAACAATATAGTGGCAAAAACGAAAGCATTATTAAAGGAGAAGTTCACTTCCAGAACAAAAATTTACAGATAATGTACTCTTGTTATCCAAGATGTTCATGTCTTTATTTCTTCAGTCATAAAGAAATAGTTTTTTGAGGAAAACATTTCTGGATTTCTCTCCATATTATGGACTTCTATGGTGCCCCCGAGTTTAAACTTCCAAAATGCAGTTTAAATGCAGCTTCAAATGGCGCTAAATGATCCCAGCCAATAAGAAAGGGTCTTATCTAGCGAAATGATTGGTTATTTTCTAAAAAAAATGATGATTTATATAATTTTTAAATCTCAAATGCGTGTCTTGCCTAGCTCTGCATGAACTGTGTATTCCTGTTCAAGACAGTTAGGGTTTGTCGCAAAACTCCCATCTCATTTTCTCCTCCAACTTCAAAATCATCCTACATTGCTGTTTTACCTTTTGTTGTGAAGGGCGTTTGATCTTCTTTGCATGTTCACTTTGTAAACACTGGGTCGGTACTTCTACAGTGATGTAAGGTCACTGGAGTTGGAGGAGAAAATAAGATAGGAGTTTTGCGACATACCCTAACTCTGTTTGCAGAGCTAGACAAGACGAGCATTCAAGGTTAAAATGTACAGTCGTGGCCGAAAGTTTTGAGAATTACATAAATATTGGAAATTGGAAAAGTTGCTGCTGAAGTTTTTATAATAGCAATTTGCATATACTCCAGAATGTTATGAAGAGTGATCAGATGAATTGCATAGTTCTTCTTTGCCATGAAAATTAACTTAACCCCGAAAAAAACTTTCCACTGCATTTCATTGCTGTCATTAAAGTACCTGCTGAGATCATTTCAGTAATCATCTTGTTAACTCAGGTAAGAATGTTGATGAGCACAAGGCTGGAGATCATTATGTCAGGCTGATTGGGTTAGAATGGCAGACTTGACATGTTAAAAGGAGGGTGATGCTTGAAATCATTGTTCTTCCATTGTTAACCATGGTGACCTGCAAAGAAACGCATGCAGCCATCATTGCGTCGCATACAAATGGCTTCACAGGCAAGGATATTGTGGCTACTAAGATTGCACCTAAATCAACAATTTATAGGATCATCAAGAACTTCGAGGAAAGAGGTTCAATTCTTGTTAAGAAGGCTTCAGGGCGTCCAAGAAAGTCCAGCAAGCGCCAGGATGGTCTCCTAAAGAGGATTCAGCTGCAGGATCGGAGTGCCACCAGTGCAGAGCTTGCTCAGGAATGGCAGCAGGCAGGTGTGAGCGAATCTGCACACACAGTGAGGCCAAGACTTTTGGAAGATGGCCTGGTGTCAAGAAGGGCAGCAAAGAAGCCACTTCTCTCCAAAAAAAACTTCAGGGACAGATTGATCTTCTGCAAAAAGTATGGCGAATGGACTGCTGAGGACTGGGGCAAAGTCATATTCTCCGATGAAGCCTCTTTCCGATTGTTTGGGGCATCTGGAAAAAGGCTTGTCCGGAGAAGAAAAGGTGAGCGCTACCATCAGTCCTGTGTCATGCCAACAGTAAAGCATCCTGAGACCATTCATGTGTGCGGTTGTTTCTCATCCAAGGGAGTGGGCTCACTCACAATTTTGCCCAAAAACACAGCCATGAATAAAGAATGGTACCAAAACACCCTCCAACAGCAACTTCTTCCAACAATCCAACAACAGTTTGGTGAAGAACAATGCATTTTCCAGCACGATGGAGCACCGTGCCATAAGGCAAAAGTGATAACTAAGTGGCTCGGGGACCAAAACGTTGAAATTTTGGGTCCATGGCCTGGAAACTCCCCAGATCTTAATCCCATTGAGAACTTGTGGTCAATCCTCAAGAGGCGGGTGGACAAACAAAAACCCACTAATTCTGACAAACTCCAAGAAGTGATTATGAAAGAATGGGTTGCTATCAGTCAGGATTTGGCCCAGAAGTTGATTGAGAGCATGCCCAGTCCAATTGCAGAGGTCCTGAAAAAGAAGGGCCAACACTGCAAATACTCACTCTTTGCATAAATGTCATGTAATTGTTGATAAAAGCCTTTGAAACGTATGAAGTGCTTGTAATTATATTTCAGTACATCACAGAAACAACTGAAACAAAGATCTAAAAGCAGTTTAGCAGCAAACTTTGTGAAAACTAATATTTGTGTCATTCTCAAAACTTTTGGCCATGACTGTATATAAATTGTCAAATTTTTTAGAAAATAACTGATCGTTTTACTAGATAAGGCCCTTCTTCCTCAAGCTGGGATCGTTTAGATTTATTTGAAACTGCAATTAAACTGCATTTTGGAAGTTTAAACTCGGGGGCACCATAGACGTCCATTATATGAAGAGAAATCCTAAAATGTTTTCCTTAAAAAACATAATTTCTTTACGACTGAAGAAAGAAAGACATGAACATCCTGGATGACAAGGGGGTGAGTACATTATCTGTAAATTGTTGTTCTGGTTCTGTTATTTACTGTAAATAATTTGGTTTTCTTCTTTAAGATTTGGGACACGGCCGGTCAAGAGCGCTTTCAGTCTCTGGGCGTGGCGTTTTACAGAGGGGCTGACTGTTGTGTGCTGGTGTACGACGTTACAGCACCCACTACATTTAAGACTCTGGACAGCTGGAGGGATGAGTTTCTCATTCAGGCCAGTCCACGCGACCCGGAGAACTTCCCCTTTGTTGTGCTGGGCAACAAAATCGACCTGGAGAACCGGCAGGTCAGTGTGCAGTGCCAGTGGTTGATATGATTATTCAAAAACATTTAAAATATGACTAAACTTTTGAAAAAGGGTGTAATTCCTATGGTGAATCTCTAAAGAAATGTCTGTCATACTTACAAAAGTAAAATATAGATATATATGTATTTTTTTTTGCAATACACATTGTTTAAACATGGCTTCCACTGGTTCTTAAAAAGTCTTAAAGAAGTTTACTTCCAGAACAAAAATTTACAGATAATGTACTCACCCCCTTGTCACCCAAGATGTTCATTGCTTTTCTTTCTTCAGTCGTAAAGAAATTGTGTTTTTTGAGGAAAACATTTCAGGATTTTTCTCCATATAGTGAACTTCTATGGTGCCCCCAAGTTTGAACTTCCAAAATGCAATTTCAATGCAGCTTCAAATGATCCCAGCTGAGGGTCTTACCTAGCAAAACAATCTTTTTTATATATGTTTTATTACAATTTATATATATATATATATTTTTTTTTTTACCTCAAATGCTCGTCTTATCTAGCTCTAGTTTTTCGACATACCCTTAATGTCTAGAACCGGAAAAACTGTTCACAAGACGAGCGTTTGAGGTTAAAAAGAATATAAATTGTACTAAAAAAAATAATAATAACCGATCGTTTCGCTAGGTAAGACCATTCTTCCACGACTGGGGTCGTTTGAAGCCGCGTTTAAGCTGCATTTTGGAAGTTCAAACTCGGGGCACCATAGAAGTCCACTATATGGAAAAAAATCCTGAAATATTTTCCTCAAAAAACATAATTTCTATACGACTGAAGAAAGACAGACATGAACAATTTGGATGACTAGGGGTGAGTACATTATCTGTAAAAATAAATAAATAAATCAGGAAGTGAACTTAAATTTACTTTATGAAATTTAGGACCATAAAAAGTCTTAAATTGGACAAGAAAGCCTTAGGCCGTGTTCACACTTGGCGTCTTTTTTCACAAGAAAAAGTTGACTAGGGCGTTTTTTTAGTAAAAAAAAAAAAAAGCTGGCAGCGTTCTGTTACAAAAAGCAGCCGAGTGCGTCTTTTGTTGCTATAACAACAGCTGCAACAGTAGCGTAGTGCTGTGTGGTGAAGAAATGTCGAGAAAGAGCCTCTTTGTGATGTATATTACGATAGAGTTGTTTACTCATATCATACAACTCCTTGTGCTCTGAAACTAGTACGATAAGTTTATCTACCGGCAACTTCTCCGTTTTTTTTCTTGTTGTTTTTGTTATTATGGAAACGATAGGTCCCGCTACTCGCTTGTCATTGGTCAGCTGTCAAAAAAGCGCTTGACGTAGGGCGTTTTCTTAAAAAAAGTTCAACTTTTTTCAACTTAAAAAGACGCTCTGAGCTGCAAAAAAAGACGCCGGCGGTGGCGTTTAAAAAAAGCGCTAGGGCTTTTTTGAAAAGACGGTTTACTCCATAGGATTACAATGTAAAACAGACGCTGGCAGTTTGAAAAAGGACGGCAAGTGTGAACACGGCCTTAATTATGTTTTTAAGAGGTCTTAAATTTGTGGACGAAAAGACCAGGATTGCGATATGGTTTAATATGACAATTAATCTTTAAAAGGCTATAATTTTATTGAATAGGAGCGCTGCACGTTTCAAAGTCAGGTGCTGTGCTTTTTTTTGTATTGCCAATACTGGGGAAACCATTATATTTCTGCCGTTCCAAAAGCGCCACCTGCTGGCACAGAATGAATGTGCATTTTCAGGAACCCTGTTGTTTTTGTTCAGACCAATGCAAAATTTGACCCATATTTTTACCTTGAAAACAAGCAGCGCTGTAAATATCAACTGTTGGATTGATAAGAAAATAATGCATTATACAAATCTAAACAGTACAATGTGTTTAGATTTAATTTGATTAGAATAATTTATTAATAACAATTGGTTTAATTAATATAATTAATAAAACTTTTAATTATACTTTTCTATAAAACGGTTTAAAAGCTAAAATGTGAAGTTTTTCGTTTGTTTTTGTGAGAACTTGTATGTGAACGGAAAATCATGCTTTTTACAGTCATTTTACAGTTTAATCATACTATAGACATTGCCCTACTCCGCTCATAAAAAATCCTGCAGAAACCCTGTTAAAGCAGCTTTACAGACAATATAAAAATGAAAAAAATATATTTATTTACATAAATAATTAGTTTTATTCAGCAAAGAGAATTTCAAATAAATGCTGTTCTTTCAAATGTTTTATTCATAAAAGAATCCTTAACTATAACCGTTTTCACAAAATATGATGCAGCACAACTGTTTTCAACACTGATAATAATCAGAAATGTTTCTTTAGCAGCAAATCAGCACATTATTATGATTTCTGAAGAATCATGTGAAACTGAAGACTAGAGTAATGCTGAAAAAACAGCTTTGATCACGGAAATAAATTACATTTTAAAATATATTACAATAGAAAACAGTTATTTTAAATCGTAATAATATTTCACAATAAGTTTTTACTGTATTTTTGAATACATAAATGCAGCATTGATGAGCAGAATTTCAAGAAATGATTCAAAATCTTACCAACCCAAAACATAAAATAGCTTAAATGAACATTTTAAAGAAATAAAGAAAGAAAGAAATGATAGCAGACAGGGTTAAAATCCTTTCCCAGTAATCACAGTGAGGTTTCAACATTGCCGCATTGACCTCCACATGAAAGCGCTGCAGATAGCATCACAGCAAAGCAATTGTACAAAGGTTGCTAGGTAGCAAGCAAACTGGACGTGTACATGGTAACAGGTATTTGAGCTCAGATCAGATAGAAATCCTGACGTTTGCTTTGCTACATCTTACAAAGCACATTCAATTTTCTCCAAATGTCAGGATCTGCCTTTGCCATTCTGTCGTAGCATCTTGTTTTGATGTCTGTGCTGCAGATTGTGTGGTAATTTGGCAGCGCTTAAAAAGTTCAGCTGCAAATGAGGGCAAAATGAAAACTGTTTGAACTTTGTTTGCATTACTGTGCTTGACCTATGTGCAGTGCTCTTTTGCTCTCCTAGTCTGTATTTAATTGATCAAAAATGCAGTAAAAAAGTAATTATGTGAAATATTATTAGGTTGGCTTGAGAAAGTTTTTTATTATTATTCTTCAAACTCAGCCCAGCTCTTCAGTGTGCTAGGCCTATAATCTTTTCTAACTGATCCAACTTACAGTTTTCATACAATTAAAGATTAAAAATCATAATAATCCCATAGACTTTCACTGACGGAATGTTCAAATGAGCCAACACTATTCAAACTCCAACTGTCAAAATTCAAATGTAAACTCCCAGAATCCCTTGAGACTAAATCAAGCTTCCCTTCTATCAACTATTTCTAATCCATTCAAACGTCTATTCTAATATTTCTAATCTATTTAACTATCTAGCCTAGCCTAGCAACTACAATCATGCCAACAACTTGCTAATCATGCTAGAAACATAATAACAACTCGCTAATCATGTTAGAAACATGCTAGAAACGTGCTAATCATGCTAGAAATATGCTAGTAACTTGTCAGTTATGCAAATAACTGCTAATCATGCTAAAAACATGCTAGTAACTTGTCAGTCATGCTAATGACATGTAAATAACGTGCTAATCATGCTAAAAACATGTTAGCAACTTGTTAATGCTAGAAACATGCTAGCAACTTGTTAATGCTAGAAACATGCTAGCAACTTGCTAATCATGCTTGAAAAATGCTAGTAACTTGATCATCATGTTAGAAACATGATAGCAACTTGCTAGTCAACCTATAAACATGCTAGCAACTTGCTAATAATGTTTGAAACATGTCCGTAACTTGTTAATCATGCTAGAAACATGCTAAAAACTTGCTAATCATGTTAAAAAATGTGCTAGTAACTTGTCAGTTATACTAATAACTTGCTAATCATGCTAAAATATGTTAGCAACTTGATAATCATGCTAGAAACATGATAGCAACTTGCTAGTCAACCTATAAACATGCTAGCAACTTGCTAATCATGTTAGAAGCATGTTGGAGACATGCTAGCAACTTGATAATTATGTTGAAAACATGCTAGCAACTTACTAATCATGATAGAAACATGGTAGTAACTTGTTAGTCATGCTAATGACATGTAAATAACGTGCTAATCATTCTAAAACATGTTAGCAACTTGTTAATCATGCTAGAAACATGCTAGCAACTTGCTAATCATGCTTGAAAAATGCTAGTAACTTGATAATCATGTTAGAAACATGATAGCAACTTGCTAGTCAACCTATAAACATGCTTGCAACTTGCTAATAATGTTTGAAACATGTCCGTAACTTGTTAATCATGCTAGAAACATGCTAAAAACTTGCTAATCATGTTAAAAAATGTGCTAGTAACTTGTCAGTTATACTAATAACTTGCTAATCATGCTAAAATATGTTAGCAACTTGATAATCATGCTAGAAACATGATAGCAACTTGCTAGTCAACCTATAAACATGCTAGCAACTTGCTAATCATGTTAGAAGCATGTTGGAGACATGCTAGCAACTTGATAATTATGTTGAAAACATGCTAGCAACTTACTAATCATGATAGAAACATGGTAGTAACTTGTTAGTCATGCTAATGACATGTAAATAACGTGCTAATCATTCTAAAACATGTTAACAACTTGTTAATCATGCTAGAAACATGCTAGCAACTTGCTAATCATGCTTGAAAAATGCTAGTAACTTGATAATCATGCTAGAAATGTGTTAGCAACTTGCTAGTCAACCTATAAACATGCTTGCAACTTGCTAATAATGTTTGAAACATGTCCGTAACTTGTTAATCATGTTAGAAACATGCTAAAAACTTGCTAATCATGTTAAAAAATGTGCTAGTAACTTGTCAGTTATACTAATAACTTGCTAATCACGCTAAAATATGTTAGCAACTTGATAATCATGCTAGAAACATGATAGCAACTTGCTAGTCAACCTATAAACATGCTAGCAACTTGCTAATCATGTTAGAAGCATGTTGGAGACATGCTAGCAACTTGATAATTATGTTGAAAACATGCTAGCAACTTACTAATCATGATAGAAACATGGTAGTAACTTGTTAGTCATGCTAATGACATGTAAATAACGTGTTAATCATTCTAAAACATGTTAGCAACTTGTTAATCATGCTAGAAACATGCTAGCAACTTGCTAATCATGCTTGAAAAATGCTAGTAACTTGATAATCATGTTAGAAACATGATAGCAACTTGCTAGTCAACCTATAAACATGCTTGCAACTTGCTAATAATGTTTGAAACATGTCCGTAACTTGTTAATCATGCTAGAAACATGCTAAAAACTTGCTAATCATGTTAAAAAATGTGCTAGTAACTTGTCAGTTATACTAATAACTTGCTAATCATGCTAAAATATGTTAGCAACTTGATAATCATGCTAGAAACATGATAGCAACTTGCTAGTCAACCTATAAACATGCTAGCAACTTGCTAATCATGTTAGAAGCATGTTGGAGACATGCTAGCAACTTGATAATTATGTTGAAAACATGCTAGCAACTTACTAATCATGATAGAAACATGGTAGTAACTTGTTAGTCATGCTAATGACATGTAAATAACGTGCTAATCATTCTAAAACATGTTAGCAACTTGTTAATCATGCTAGAAACATGCTAGCAACTTGCTAATCATGCTTGAAAAATGCTAGTAACTTGATAATCATGTTAGAAACATGATAGCAACTTGCTAGTCAACCTATAAACATGCTTGCAACTTGCTAATAATGTTTGAAACATGTCCGTAACTTGTTAATCATGCTAGAAACATGCTAAAAACTTGCTAATCATGTTAAAAAATGTGCTAGTAACTTGTCAGTTATACTAATAACTTGCTAATCATGCTAAAATATGTTAGCAACTTGATAATCATGCTAGAAACATGATAGCAACTTGCTAGTCAACCTATAAACATGCTAGCAACTTGCTAATCATGTTAGAAGCATGTTGAAAACATGCTAGCAACTTACTAATCATGATAGAAACATGGTAGTAACTTGTTAGTCATGCTAATGACATGTAAATAACGTGCTAATCATTCTAAAACATGTTAACAACTTGTTAATCATGCTAGAAACATGCTAGCAACTTGCTAATCATGCTTGAAAAATGCTAGTAACTTGATAATCATGCTAGAAATGTGTTAGCAACTTGCTAGTCAACCTAGAAACATGCTAGCAACTTGCTAATCATGCTTGAAAAATGCTAGTAACTTGATAATCATGTTAGAAACATGATAGCAACTTGCTAGTCAACCTATAAACATGCTAGCAACTTGCTAATAATGTTTGAAACATGTTCGTAACTTGCTAATCATGCTAGAAACATGCTAGCAACTTGTTAATCATGCTAGAAACATGTTACCAACTTGTAAATCATGCTAGAAACATGTTAGAAATGTGCTAGCAACTTGCTAGTCAACCTATAAACATGCTAGCAACTTGCTAATCATGTTAGAAACATGTTGGAAACATGCTAGCAACTTGTAAATTATGTTGGAAACATGCTAGTAACTTACTAATCATGATAGAAACGTGCTAGCAACTTGCTAATAATGCTAGAAACATGCTAGCAACTTGCTAATCATGTTAGAAACATACTAAAAATGCAAAAAAAAATGTTAGAATCATGCTAACTACATTCTAATCATGCTAGCAACATGCTAATCATCTAATCTATCTATATATAAAGTTAAAAACTTTAAGCTTTTACAGCTGCTGTAAACTTTCAAGCTAGGCTTTCTCAGGCCAACCTAAATTTTGTCTTGACAAACTTTTTTATCTAGTTATAATTTAAAATAACTGTTTTCTATGTGAATATATTGTAAAATGTAACTTATCCCTGTGATACAAAGCTGAATTTTCAGCATTCATTTCTCCAGTCGTCAGTGTCACATGATCCTTCAGACATTGAAACATTTCTGATTATTATCAATGTTGAAAACAGTTGTACTGCTTCATAATTTTGTTAAAACTGTGACACTTATTTTTCGGAATTCTTTTATGAACAGAATGTTCACAAGAACAGCATTTATGTGAAACAGAATTTGTAGTATTATAAATATTTTAGCCAAAAATTAGAACTGGGAACAGTGTCTATCAAGAAAATATTAAGTGCCTTAATAAAGTAATATATGAGCCTTTTTTAAATTGTCAGTCTCTTAGATGTAATTCATAATTTCATCCCCGAATCCTTTGTATTTTGCACAGGTAACGACAAAGCGAGCTCAAGCGTGGTGTCAGAGTAAGAACAACATCCCCTATTTTGAGACCAGTGCCAAAGAAGCCATTAACGTGGACCAGGCCTTCCAAACCATCGCTCGCAATGCACTTAAACAGGTACAGGAAGTTGACAATTTCAGAACTATGATTCGACAAAATCTAATTGTTCTCACTTTCAATAAGCTTACTCACCAGCCACACACCAGGTGGCCTTTAGATCCTGTTTGATATCAGATGACAATAATCAGTAATTTATCACTTTCTTCTTTCTGCTTTAGAACTTTTTTCTGTAGAACACAAGAGGAAACGTTTAGTAAAATGTTCATGCTGCTCTTCAAATACAAAACGCTCTATGCAAGTAATTTGTACAGCTTGTGCTATATTCTCCAATATGATCCAATGAGTCGTAAGGTGCGATCACATTAGCGAAGTTTGTCAATTTCACCAAATGTCCTGATCACATGGACTCCTGTTGGAATGTAGTACATTACTGTAATTGACCCTTCGCAAACAGCTTGCTAGAGAGGCGATCTGACCAATCATAACACAGAATTCGGAAGTGCCATTTTTGGTTCTCCAAGGAACCTTCAGTGAGCAATTTTTAAAAGAACCATTTTAAAAATTCAAATAAACATTTCCACTATTAGGGATGCTTTGTGGAATGAAAAGATTCTACACTTTAAAAAAAAATAAGGTTTCAAAATGTTTTGTTTTTTAAATGATGCCATTGAAGAACCAATTTAGAACCTTTCAGTGAAAAACTCTTAAAAAGAACCATTTTTTCTTAGTTTGAAGAACATTTTAAAAATTCTAATAAACGTTTCCATTATTAGGAATGTTTTGTGGAATGAAAAGATTCTACACTTTTAAAAGTAAAGGTTCCAAAATGTTTTTTTTTTTAATGATGCCATTTAAGAACCAATTTAGAACCTTTCAGTGAAAAAGAACTCTTAAAAGAACCATTTTTTTCTTAGTTTGAAGAACATTTTAAAAATGTTAATAAATGTTTCCACTATTAAAAAAACAAAGAATGTTTTGTGAAATGAAAAGATTCTACACTTTAAAAAAATAAAGGTTTCAAAATGTAAGAACCAATTTAGAACCTTTCAGTGAAAAAAAAAAACTTTTTGTTTTTTTTTAGTTTAAAGAACATTTTAAATATTCAAATAAGCTTTTCCACTATTAGGAATGTTTTGTGGAATGAAAAGATTCTACACTTTTAAAAAAAATAAGGTTTCAAAATGTTTTGTTTTTTTAAATGATGCCGTTGAAGAACCAATTTAGAACCTTTCAGTGAAAAAGAACTCTTAAAAGAACCATTTTTTTCTTAGTTTGAAGAACATTTTAAAAATGTTAATAAATGTTTCCACTATTAAAAAAACAAAGAATGTTTTGTGAAATGAAAAGATTCTACACTTTAAAAAAATAAAGGTTTCAAAATGTAAGAACCAATTTAGAACCTTTCAGTGAAAAAAAAAAAACTTTTTGTTTTTTTTTAGTTTAAAGAACATTTTAAATATTCAAATAAGCTTTTCCACTATTAGGAATGTTTTGTGGAATGAAAAGATTCTACACTTTTAAAAATAAAGGTTCCAAAAAAGTTTTTTTTTTTTTTTTTTTTTTTTTTAAATGATGGCATTGAAGAACCAATTTAAAACCTTTCAGTGAAAAACTTTTAAAAGAACCATTTTTCCTCAGTTTGAAAAACATTTTAAATATTCAAATAAACTTTTCCACTATTAGGAATGTTTGGTGGAATGAAAAGATTCTACACTTTTAAAAAAAATTAAGGTTCCAAATTGTTTTTTTTTTTAATGATGCCATTGAAGAACCAATTTAGAACCTTTCAGTTAAAAACTCTTAAAAGAACCATTTTTCTTAGTTTGAAGAACATTTAAAAAATGTAAATTAATGTTTCCACAATTAAAAGAACAAAGAATGTTTTGTGAAATTAAAAGATTCTACACTTAAAAAAAAATAAAGGTTCCAAAATGTAAGAACCAATTTAGAACCTTTCAGTGAAAAAAAAAAATCTTTTTTTTTTTTTTTAGTTTAAACATTTACAAAAATTCAAATAAGCTTTTCCACTATTAGGAATGTTTTGTGGAATGAAAAGATTCTACACTTTTAAAAATAAAGGTTCCAAAATTTTTTTTTTTTTTTTAAATGATGGCATTGAAGAACCAATTTAAAACCTTTCAGTGAAAAAACTCTTAAAAGAACCATTTTTCCTTAGTTTGAAAAACATTTTAAATATTCAAATAAACTTTTCCACTATTAGGAATGTTTTGTGGAATGAAAAGATTCTACACTTTTAAAAAAATGAAGGTTCCAAATGTTTTTTTTTTTTTAAATGATGCCATTGAAGAACCAATTTAGAACCTTTCAGTGAAAAAAAAAACGTATTTTTTTTTTTAGTTTAAAGAACATTTTCAAGAATTCAAATAAACTTTTCCACTATTAGGAACGTTTTGTGGAATGAAAAGATTGTACACTTTTAAATAAATAAAGGTTTCAAAAAGTTTTTTTTTTTAATGATGCCATTTAAGAACCAATTTAGAACCTTTCAGTGAAAAAAAACTCTTAAAAGAACCATTTTTTTTTCTTATTTTGAAGAACATTTTAAAAAATGTAAATAAATGTTTCCACTATTAAAAGAACAAAGAATGTTTTGTGAAATGAAAAGATTCTACACTTAAAAAAAAATAAAGGTTCCAAAATGTAAGAACCAATTTAGAACCTTTCAGTGAAAAAAAACTCTTAAAAGAACCATTTTTTTTCTTATTTTGAAGAACATTTTAAAAAATGTAAATAAATGTTTCCACTATTAAAAGAACAAAGAATGTTTTGTGAAATGAAAAGATTCTACACTTAAAAAAAAATAAAGGTTCCAAAATGTAAGAACCAATTTAGAACCTTTCAGTGAAAAAAAAATTCTTTTTTTTTTTTAGTTTAAAGAACATTTACAAAAATTCAAATAAACTTTTCCACTATTAGGAATGTTTTATGGAATGAAAAGATTCTACACTTTTAAAAATAAAGGTTCCCAAAAAGTTTTTTTTTTTTAATGATGGCATTGAAGAACCAATTTAAAACCTTTCAATGAAAAAACTCTTAAAAGAACCATTTTTCCTTAGTTTGAAGAACATTTTAAATATTCAAATAAACTTTTCCACTATTAGGAATGTTTGGTGGAATGAAAAGATTCTACACTTTAAAAGAAATTAAGGTTCCAAAATGTTTTTTTTTTAAATGATGCCATTGAAGAACCAATTTAGAACCTTTCAGTGAAAAAACTCTTAAAAGAACCATTTTTCCTTAGTTTGAAAAACATTTTAAATATTCAAATAAACTTTTTCACTATTAGGAATGTTTTGTGGAATGAAAAGATTCTACACTTAAAAAAAAAATGAAGGTTCCAAATGTTTTTTTTTTTTAATGATGCCATTGAAGAACCAATTTAGAACCTTTCAGTGAAAAAAAAAACGTATTTTTTTTTTAGTTTAAAGAACATTTTCAAGAATTCAAATAAACTTTTCCACTATTAGGAACATTTTGTGGAATGAAAAGATTGTACACTTTTAAATAAATAAAGGTTTCAAAAAGTTTTTTTTTTAATGATGCCATTTAAGAACCAATTTAGAACCTTTCAGTGAAAAAAAAACTCTTAAAAGAACCATTTTTTTTTTCTTATTTTGAAGAACATTTTAAAAAAATGTAAATAAATGTTTCCACTATTAAAAGAACAAAGAATGTTTTGTGAAATGAAAAGATTCTACACTTAAAAAAAAATAAAGGTTCCAAAATGTAAGAACCAATTTAGAACCTTTCAGTGAAAAAAAAAAATTCTTTTTTTTTTTTAGTTTAAAGAACATTTACAAAAATTCAAATAAACTTTTCCACTATTAGGAATGTTTTATGGAATGAAAAGATTCTACACTTTTAAAAATAAAGGTTCCCAAAAAGTTTTTTTTTTTAATGATGGCATTGAAGAACCAATTTAAAACCTTTCAATGAAAAAACTCTTAAAAGAACCATTTTTCCTTAGTTTGAAGAACATTTTAAATATTCAAATAAACTTTTCCACTATTAGGAATGTTTGGTGGAATGAAAAGATTCTACACTTTTAAAAATAAAGGTTCCAAAAAAGTTTTTTTTTTTTTAATGATGGCATTGAAGAACCAATTTAAAAGCTTTCAGTGAAAAAACTCTTAAAAGAACCATTTTTCCTTAGTTTGAAAAACATTTTAAATATTCAAATAAACTTTTTCACTATTAGGAATGTTTTGTGGAATGAAAAGATTCTACACTTTTAAAAAAATGAAGGTTCCAAATGTTTTTTTTTTTTAAATGATGCCATTGAAGAACCAATTTAGAACCTTTCAGTGAAAAAAAACTCTTTAAAAGAACCATTTTTTTTCTTATTTTGAAGAACATTTTAAAAAATGTAAATAAATGTTTCCACTATTAAAAGAACAAAGAATGTTTTGTGAAATGAAAAGATTCTACACTTAAAAAAAATAAAGGTTCCAAAATGTAAGAACCAATTTAGAACCTTTCAGTGAAAAAAAAACTCTTAAAAGAACCATTTTTTTTCTTATTTTGAAGAACATTTTAAAAAATGTAAATAAATGTTTCCACTATTAAAAGAACAAAGAATGTTTTGTGAAATGAAAAGATTCTACACTTAAAAAAAAATAAAGGTTCCAAAATGTAAGAACCAATTTAGAACCTTTCAGTGAAAAAAAAAAAAATGATGCCATTTTTTTTTTTTTTTAGTTTAAAGAACATTTACAAAAATTCAAATAAACTTTTCCACTATTAGGAATGTTTTATGGAATGAAAAGATTCTACACTTTTAAAAATAAAGGTTCCCAAAAAGTTTTTTTTTTTAATGATGGCATTGAAGAACCAATTTAAAACCTTTCAATGAAAAAACTCTTAAAAGAACCATTTTTCCTTAGTTTGAAGAACATTTTAAATATTCAAATAAACTTTTCCACTATTAGGAATGTTTGGTGGAATGAAAAGATTCTACACTTTAAAAGAAATTAAGGTTCCAAAATGTTTTTTTTTTAAATGATGCCATTGAAGAACCAATTTAGAACCTTTCAGTGAAAAAACTCTTAAAAGAACCATTTTTCCTTAGTTTGAAGCTTTTCATTGTTGTATAGTTTGTGAGATACAACTATTTGAAAATCTGTAATCTGAGGATGCAAAAAAATCTGAATATTGAGAAAATCACCTTTAAAGTTGTCCAAATGAAGTTCTTAGCAATGCATATTACTAATCAAAAATTAAGTTTTGATATATGTACAGTAGGAAATTAAAAAATATATATATCTTCATGGAACATGAGCTTTACTTAATATCCTAATGATTTTTGGCATAAACTCGATAATTTGGACCCATAAAATGTATTGTTGGCTATTGCTAATATACCTGTGCTACTTATGACTAGTTTTTTATAAATTAAAGAACCTTTTGTTCAGTGGTAAGGTTTCCTGGCTGTTAAAGGTTCTTCATGGAAGAAACCATCAATCCCAATAAAGAACCTATATTTTTAGGAGTGTATTTAACTAGATGGGCTTTGTTGTTAAATAAACACTAAATCTGGGATGAATTGAACTTTCAGGAGACAGTGGAGACGTACGATTTCCCCGACCAGATTAAACTAAGAGACGACAGACCTGTGTCTAGCAGTGATGGCTGCAGCTGCTGAAGGAAAGACGAAACTGGGGACGGGAAGAGAAAGAGCCAACATGGGAAAGGGAGAGGGGGAGAGAGAGAAAGATGGAAAAGATCCAGGCCTGTTATTCTAGCGCCCATCCTCCCCTTTTCCTCCTTTGAAACCTCCAGGGTATCAAATGCCACATGTGAAAGCTGAACATCCATTTTCTTGCTGAACTCCAAGTAAACGTGTGGTATGAGGAACTATCGAGGAACAGGATATCCTCTGACATTGCATTTATTACGAGTCCTGCTATCACTACAGCTGTCCGAGAATTTCCTTGTCGCTACTCCTCCTGACGGTGTAATCTGATTTTCTTTTCTTAGAAACGATTTTTGGGTCTGCTAGTTCATTGTGCCTTTTTAATTCGTACTATTGGTTATTGTTATCAATGCCTGTTTCACTCCTATGCTGAATGAATATTCATTAAAACATTACATATGTAATAGGGCTGGGAAACATAATTATATTGTTAACATTTTGTCTGCCATTTTAATTTCTTTTTACATTTTTTACACAATAGCTTCTCAGTAAAAATGCAAATATGGATTAAGAGTTTTTTTAATCACAAAAATGAATGTGATTTATCACTCAAATATGCTGTATTTGACTTTTTACTTCAGTCCACTTCACAAAATTGCTGTTTGTTTGATAGTTTCTCTAAACAAATACATAAATGATCAGGGAAAATTGATTTCTTCTCTCATCTCCCAGCCCTACTATATAACATCATGAACTAATGATGAACAGTGTTTTTCCTTGAACGTAAGGGTACTGAGATTTCGTAGCTTGACTTTAACATCAAATCTGGGAACATTTTAGTCTTAGTTGGACTGTAAGTACTTCTACAGTCTGAAAGTGTTTTAAGCCACTTGATTGTGTAACATATTTCACCCATGCCACTTATAATGGTTTACAAAGCGTGTATGTTTTTGCACATATAGCTGTTGAGTATGTAAACGTGTTTCATCTACAAGGTCATGTATTAAATAATCAGGTTAGAAGCACACTAATGAGGTTACGTCATGCTTAACTTAGTGTTTTGATTTGCCTTTGGACATTTACATGTTATGCTTGTATTCATTAATATATATCCATACTCAACCCAGGAGCTCCTCGTTTTTTTAATACCAAAATGCAAGGAAAAAAAAAATGTAGGCATCATTTTTATTTTGGCCAAATGTAAGAATGACACCAAAACCAAAAATATTAAAGATGCATTTACAACCAAGCTGGCTGTCAATTCCACCTTTTCTTTAAATAATACTAAAAAGTTAAATGATCAAGCTGATCAGGAACACTTTTTATTGTCTCTTAATAATTTGCACACAGTATTTACAAAGTTGAGCTAAAAGCATCATTGGTTTCCTCTGATGGGAAAGCAATGGTAGGCCTCTTGTAGATCAAAGAAGCCCATATAAGTCCGTATGAAACGCATCCTATTTCCTGACCGTGTCTCGTCCACTGGAGCCGGAGTGTTTCCATTAGTCTAGTGTGTTTTAGTCCATGTACGAGGTATCCATGCCCTCTGTCTCTGGATGTAGCAGACGGCTGGCCAGACGCTCAATGTCATCCAGACTGAGCTGTCTGAGCGAGCGTTCATAATCCTAAGAACATGAAAAGAAGGCATTAAAGTTGGTTCTGTAAATTATTTATGGCATACAAAAAGATGTTCTGCTTTTCTCATAATGACCAATGATTTTATAAGCTTTTAGTGCTTATTATACACGACAAATTCAATATTGTTTTTGGATTGTGCTTTATAAAGACAGAGAAAATCATAAGCTGCGTTGTTGTTGTTGTTCACTAAAACTAATACAAATCCTTTTTGTTAACAGAAATGTATTTAATTTTCAGAAAGCTGAAAATTAAAGAAAAACAAAAATGTACAGATAATATACTCACCCCCTTGTCATCCAAGATGTTTTCTTTCTTCAGTCGTAAGGAAATTGTGTTTTTTTGAGTAAAACATTTCAGGATTTCTCTCCATATAATGGACTTCTATGGTGCCCCCGAGTTTGAACAAAATGCAGCTTCAAAGGGCTCTAAATGATCACAGCCGAGGAAAAAAGGGTCTTATCTAGCGAAACGAAACTTCTTCCTCTGCTGTGATCATTTAGAGCCATTTGAAGCTGCATTTTCGAAGATCAAACTCGGGGCCACCATAGAAGTCCATTATATGGAGAGAAATCCTGAAATGTTTTCCTCAAAAAACACCATTTCTTTACGACTGAAGAAAGAAAGACTTAAACATCTTGGATGACAAGGGGGTGAGTACATTATCTGTACATTCTTGTTCTGAAAGTGAACTACTGTAAGTACTAAAATGACTAAAACTACAAGTGACATTAAACTAAAGCAAAATAAAATCTATAAAAATGAAAATGACAAAAGCGGATAAAATTGCTAAAGCAAAAATTGGAATGAAAATTAAAATCATACAAATAAAAAGATTTAAAATTTGTACAAATAATTGTATGGTATACATAATGTAAATAACACTGATAAAAAAATATATATTTTTTTTAAATCTGTTTAAATAAATAGTTTCTTGTTGCCTTTATCTTGCTCACTATTTTCTATATACATGCACTACCAGTCAAAAGTTTTTGAACAGTAAGATTTTTAATGTTACAGGAGGCATCTTCTCTTTATTTGATTCAAAGTACAGTGAAAACAGTCAAATTCTGAAATAGTTTTACTATTTAAAATAACTGTTTTCTATTTAAATATATATTATAAAATCCAGTTACTTTCCAGATAACATGTTTATTGTTTCTTTAGAATTATAATACAATCATTTTATTATTCAAACATTTTCTTTATAATATTGATTTTATTTATTTATTTTTTTTACATGGGTCTCTTCATACATAAAAATATCCACCTTATTTTTCCCATAAGAGTGGGCACAGCCATTTCTACATTTTATGTGTCTGGCTTCCGGTTTCATCCGTGTCCAGCTATTTTTAGCTGCACAAAACAGCTTGTTTTGCTGCTTGATATTGCAAATTGTTGAGTCTTACCATAATATTTTAATGTATTAGCTTAACTAGGAACACATTGGTTTGCAGTGCAAACAGTTTTACTGTTTACTGCACGCTGTTATTCTTCTTGTTGTTTCCCTACAGCAGATAATGAACCCGAAGTCTGGCAATAAGCTTACTTATGCGTTAAAGAATAAGGTAGATAGCCTTCATATTTTAGGAACCCCTTCATTCTAGGCCTCTGACATTCAAATGACAACAAAAGGTATTAAAAAAAGGAAAGTAAGTGAAATGCTATAGACAAGCTATTGCAATTGAATTTATTTTTGTCTTGAACGAACCTTAATAAGTTGCTCCTGGACTTTGGCTGCATCGGCTGGGCTGAAATGTTTGGCCAGGACAGTCGACAATAACTGCCACACACCACTGCCTGCTTTATCAGTACTACTGCTGCTGGTTCCCACAGCACCACCGCTCCTCTCGCCCGCAGGACGCACCACCAGATTGAGCTTGGCCTCCGGTCCGATGGAGTAATCGCTCAACCTGTGTTCATCTGAAAACAAATCGAGTGTCACAATGACGTACACAACACACCTCATGCAATGAGTGGAATGCTGCCAGTCAAAGGTTCAGAAAAACACTGCATGAGGAAATAAAAATAGTGCTAACCTAAATGACAAATACATGCTTAGTGATCAACACCCGATAAGAAAAAAAGGCTTTTACCTGCAAGTGCTTTTCCTTTATACAGCAGTCTCTGCTGACTTGGAGGGATGTTTAAACGCTCTGAAACCAACTCTTTTACTGTTGATACTTTTTCATTTTCTGTCACCTGTGTATGAAAAGAACACAGCTGCTAAAAAGCACTGGATATTTAAATTCACTGGCATGGTTCATTTAAATACCTATCTACATAAAGGGGTCCCACACCTTGGTTAACTTCAAATTCAAGGATCTTTCAAGGACTTTCCAGGTCCAAAACCTTCAAATTCAAGAACTTAAAAAGTGGAAAGCCAACTAAGTTCACTTGCTTTGGTCCGGACCAAAATTCAGCCTGACCAATCAGGTTGCGAATGTACCGAATGTAGCCTTTAGGTTCAGTATTTTTAGGTTTGCTGTCAAAAATGCCAATGTGAGCACTATGCAGACCAGGACAAATGTGTATTTTTTCTTTTTGGTCCGGACCAAATTGACCAAATGAATGTGAACACACTCTTAATGTGGGAACACATTTCAAGTGAGAGCAAGGTTACATCATATCACTTTGTAAGATACTTTGTTACCGTTTTCATGTGTCACATGTAGGGCTGGCTGGGTGATTCTTTTGATTTTTTAGATTAATTCGAATTTACGTTTTAAGACGATTTCATTTTTTATTAAATCGAGGTGTCGCGATTTTTTAATAAAAATATTATATATATATGATATATATGATTAGCTGCTTGCTAGCAAGTTAGCCTGTTACATTACAGTACATACAATTTCACTTACCACATAAACAGAGTAGAGAGATGATTGAAGACAATGGCGAATTATTTGCATATCAGGGCTCTAGAGTGCGACCTAATTTCTCAATGGTGCGACCCGCCGTTCAAGGGCAAAAAGAAACTTTTACGTGCGACTATGAAAAAATATTTAGGAGCACCATGTGCGACTGACCCGACCAGCATATTTGTATTTGCGCTGAGTGGAGCTTCAAAGGTTTCTAAGTGTTTTGCAAGTTGACTAATGTATCTCAAGTGTAGAGAGAGTGTAAATAAGAGACTGAATGGGCAGTAGCTTTGTTTATCATAATAGAGCTTTGTGAGATTGTGAACTAAGATGAGTGACAGCTTTTAATCATTTTAAGGGAGTTTGTAAACGAGATATTGATTGATTACAACAGTTAAATAAACAAGAAGTTATTATTAATTGACTTACCTTGTCTGACTATAACACTATTGCCTGATTTTGCTCTATTTCGTCATCAAATGTAATCTGAAACAAGTCACAGCTGAGCCGCTGCGCATCTCCACTCAAACACAGCGGTGTTTCGTTTATGAATGAGCGTGCGTTTTTAAACGAATCTAGTGAAATGATTCAATTTCCCGTTCATAAAGAGTCACTTGCTTTATTCCTGAATGAACCATCCGTTCGAACGCATCAAATTAATGATATGATTCAGTAATTAAATCAGTGTCTGCTGGCAGATCGCTTCAGTTATTTAAATCATTTAATATTTCTGTGTTCAAAATTGTACATTTTTGTATATGATATAATAATAATTAGAATATCTTCAAAAAGTTGATTTTCCACCCAAGAAGTTAAACTTGAATAATGTATACATTCATTTCACACAGACTGATATATTTCAAGTGTTTATTTCTTATAATTTTGATCATTATAACTAACAACTAATGACAACCCCAATTCAGTTTCTCAGAAAATTTGAATATTGTGAAAAGGTTCAGTGTTGAAGACGCCTGGTGCCACACTCTAATCAGCTAACTAACTCAAAACACCTGCAAAGGCCTTTAAATGTTCTCTCAGTCTAGTTCTGTAGGCTACACAATCATGGGGAAGACTGCTGATTTGACAGTTGTCCAAAAGACGACCACTGACACCTTGCACAAGGAGGGCAAGACACAAAAGGTCATTGCAAAAGAGGCTGGCTGTTCACAGAGCTCTGTGTCCAAGCACATTAATAGAGAGGCGAAGGGAAGGAAAAGATGTGGTAGAAAAAAAGTGTACAAACAATATGGATAACCGCACCCTGGAGAGAATTGTGAAACAAAACCCATTCAAAAATGTGGGGGAGATTCACAAAGAGTGGACTGCAGCTGGAGTCAGTGCTTCAAGAACCACTACGCACAGACGTATGCAAGACATGGGTTTCAGCTGTCGCATTCCTTGTGTCAAGCCACTCTTGAACAACAGACAGCGTCAGAAGCGTCTCGCCTGGGCTAAAGACGAAAAGGACTGGACTGCTGCTGAGTGGTCCAAAGTTATGTTCTCTGATGAAAGTAAATTTCGCATTTCCTTTGGAAATCAGGGTCCCAGAGTCTGGAGAAAGAGAGGAGAGGCACAGAATCCAGTGTAAAGTTTCCACAGTCAGTGATGGTTTGGAGTGCCATGTCATCTGCTGGTGTTGATCCACTGTGTTTTCTGAGGTCCAAGCTCAACGCAGCTGTATACCAAGACGTTTTAGAGCACTTCATGCTTCCTGCTGCTGACCAACTTTATGGAGATGCAGATTTCATTTTCCAACAGTACTTGGCACTTGCACACAGTGCCAAAGCTACCAGTACCTGGTTTAAGGACCTTTGTATCCCTGGTCTTAACTGGCCAGCAAACTCGCCTGACTTTAACCCCATAGAAAATCTATGGGGTATTGTGAAGAGGAAGATGCGATATGCCAGACCCAACAATGCAGAAGAGCTGAAGGCCACTATCAGAGCAACCTTGGCTCTCATAACACCTGAGCAGTGCCACAGACTGATCGACTCCATGCCACGCCGCATTGCTGCAGTAATTCAGGCAAAATGAGCCCCGACTAAGTATTGAAGTATTGAGTGCTGTAAATGCTCATTCTTTTTATGGTTATACTTTTCAATTGGCCAAGATTTCTAAAAATCCTTTCTTTGTATTGGTCTTAAGTAATATTCTAATTTTCTGAGAAACTGAATTGGGGTTTTCATTAGTTGTCAGTTATAATCATCAAAACTAAAAGAAATAAACACTTGAAATATATTTGTCTGTGTGGAACGTATACATTATTCAAGTTTCACTTCTTGAATGGAATTAGTGAAATAAATCAACAAAAACCTTCTGAAAATACAATATGAGAATTAACTGAACAATTACTAGAAATGTGTGCCTTGGATATTATACAATTTGCATTCATACAGACATTCTGTAGAATGGCCCATATATACACGTTAATTTGATTTCAACTACCAAATTTAAATTTTCTATGGTTTTAGATTAGTGTATAGACATATTGCATATAAAAATGACAAAAACAAAAAAGTAACTGGTAAATGGGCACATCTAATTCATAAACCTGATCTAGTGACTGGCAGTAAATTTCCACAAAGTGACACAGCTATTATATCGTGGACAAAATAACTGTCTGGAGAGTGTAAATAATGTCTAATGAGCTAC